>NC_137266.1:28033449-28268449 GCF_053477335.1 Acartia tonsa | reverse complement strand
CATAGAATTCCCTAATCTTTTTTTTATTGTCACTTAATGAACCTTAACCCAACCCCTCTTTGAGAGCTAATTGGTGTGTTAGAATCATGTTGGATAAATCTTTCAAATGAAAACTCTATTCTAAAACTCTATAGTAGCCATGAACAAAGGGATGTAAAATGGTTAAGATGTTCTTTTGATTACTGGGTTTAAAATTACTATATTGTGTATACCCTTTTTTTACTACAGAGGGGTCAAATTAATCATAAAAGTTTTAATATCTTTTTTTAATGTAAAAACTTATTCTTTTAAAGCAAATTTCATTATGAATTTAGATTTAAGAAAAGGGAGATAATAATACAAAAGTTTACATACCAGAATAACGCCCCTAGATGCCTTTTGGGGCACTTGAAGTGTTGGGGGGTTAACCCCCCCCCCTCCCCAATTTTATTTTAGTTTTTAAAATTTTATTCTAAATTGGAGGGGTATTTTTTCCTAGGGGCGATTTATCTTCGGAGGGTTGTGGTACCCTCCACTAAAATAGCTATAAACATTCCCAGGACCTACAAGTAAGAGAAGCTACAATGCAATGTAAAGTATAAACGTATCAGACCTTCGGTACACACAGAAACACAGACACACACAGATTCTTATATGTATAGGTTTAGTTAAAGTTTGGTAAATAGTGAGAACTTGTCATAAAATAATAATTGACCTGATTTGTGTGTATATGAGAAATGGGAGGAGTCAATAACAATAAGCTATTTATAATTGGGTGGAGATAGGATCTGAATAATAGTGAGAACATGCAATAATTCATTAGTAATAAAACAATAAAAAATGACCTTATTTGATTATACTAGGATATTTGGGGGGGGGGGGGTGGAGTTTTATTAAAATATGATAAAAGGGCTGAATTAATTTATTGACCCTTTAGAATGTATGGGAAAAGGGCGGAGATTTCTTCAATCTAAATTATTTATTAGATTATTATTATACAATAAAAGTAAATACTCAATTTATCACTCCTTAAATATTCAATAAACACTATCCAAATCAAATATTTGGACCATGTTTGTAAAAAAAAGTTAAGATAAAAAATAAGAATCTCCTATATATTCATGTAGTAGAATGCTACTGACCACAATACCAAGACTGTAAAGAAGCTATGCTCTAATGATTCTACACACACACATACCTACATTGGCCCTGAGTTTGACTCAACTCAAAATATCAGATATATCAGATAAAAACTAATGATTTAAGACACAATATGGTGTGAAACCATTCTAGCCTATTTTTTTGGATTTCTTTTTGTGAGAAATATCTATGCAGACCAAGGAGATGTATTAATTGAAAAGAGTATTCCTGTGGAACTGAAGACATTATTTGGAGAATTCTTATGTAGAATCTACAGACCCTAAATGGAGATTTTCCTTTGTGGAGATGTATACATATAATTGGAGATTTCTTGGGTAGAGATATTATTGTTTTATTTTAAGAAAATTTCTTTTGTGGAAATTTGCTATATATATATTTGGTGGTAAAGTGGCCACGCCATGGAGACAAAACTTTGAAGTAATCTACCTTCCCTTTTATGGTTCCAGCCTCCAACCTAAATTGATGCCCACTTTATGGAAATTTTGAAACTAGATTTCAAAAAGGTCAACTACTTGTGGAATCACCTCCCCTTTTAGTGTCCAAGCCCCCAAACAACATTTATACCACCAATTCCAGTTGAAATTCTGCTGTGATGTTCAACTTTACAATCAACATGGAAACAGGCAATGATATACATCTGTTTTAGTGTCCAAGCCCCCAAACAACATTTATACCACCAATCCCAGTTGAAATTCTGCTGTAATGTTCAACTTTACAATCAACATGGAAACGGGCAATGATATACATCTATACACCAGATACTGCCTGTTCAAATGGACACCAAGTCATCAACACACAACATGTCCTTATGGTGTGATCACAGTGACCTTTTTATGTAATATGTATCTTTATATGGCGCCATGTTTGTACTGTTTATAAATTCTCTTTTTGTATTCTATAATACTCATTTGATTTGACTATAAATACTCATTCAATCATTGTAATATTCAGTCATGTTTAAAATGTAGAACCAACAAGATCAATAAAGACTTACCAAGAAAGAAGACTGTTTTATTCGGACGAACAACTTTGACAAGAAGACTGGACTACAGGTTCCATCGTGGATATCTGTAAAGTATCGAAGAAGTGGACTTTACCACAAATGGTGTCAGCTGTGAGATACTTCAAGGACTTAAAGATTTTTTTTTGACTTACTAAATAACTTTATAAAAAAAAATCTTTGAGAAGTTAGAACTTGTGACCTAGACCAACTTCATCATGGAATATATTGGAGATGTTTTTATGATCAAGTGGGAAGAGCAAATGGCCAACAAGAATCACCACCAAATTGGAATCAGTATGAACATGCTTTGGGAAGACAGAAAGCTGATTTCAAGAAATTAGCACCAAGTTACATCAGCACCAACATGAGTTGGGATCCTTACATGGATTTCTTCACCACAGAGAAGTCTGATTACAATCTATTCACTGATGATGACTTTAAGAAGATATTATACTCCAAGCCTACTGATGAAGCATCCAAGATTACAAGTCCTGATTTTCTCCCTCTCAAGCCATATTTTCAACCCCTGACACTCCAACACTCTGACAAGAAACTTGGTGACTTGTTTGAACTGGGTGGACAAGAAAAACTTATTTTTGAACAAAAATTCCAGTTGCAAGAAGAACATCCCACTGACTATCTCCAGAACAAACTTGGATCATTTCATCATACCCACAAGAAGTTTCAAAGAGACTACCAGTTCATATACATCAAGATGATTTTAGGTCTGTTGAACCAGAATGTGCGTAATTGTTTATGTTTCCAGATACCTGAACTAGTGGAGAACTTCAAACTGCTTAGAGAAGATGTGATGAAAATTGCAAGTGTTGTCCAGTATAAACATCTTGAAGGAGAGAGGGAAGAAGCAGAAGCTAAAAGTTCTCAGTTCTTATCTGCAGTGCAGACAGTTAAAACCAACATACCAAGGAATGAAGTGGTAAATACACTGATTGGACAGAAGCTGAAAGGATATTGCCATTTCCACAAGAACAAAGAACATAACATTGCACAATGTCCAAGAAAGGAAACAGAACTCCTAGCTGTGGCACCCTCCTTTGGTGACAAGATAGAAGTGTCTGCAGTGGTCAGCAAGAACATGTATCTAGAAGTGAGGAATACCATGGGTACAACACTTCCTTCCAACAAGTCAAGAAACAATCACCAACATATGAGCCAACAGAAAGGACGTACTGGAAAGATCATGTTTGTCTATGAAGATACTGAAGGTGAACTCCAATGTGAACCAGTTGAAGAACAAGGAACAAGTGAACAATACACTCTAGAAGAGAAGGAAGACAAAACAGAGGATGCTGTCAACAAGGTAGCAGACACCAAGGATCACTCTGAGGGTGATTATATCCTTGGTTCTTTTTAGGCCAGACTTAGTAATTTCCTCTATCCAAGAAGAACTCATCCATAGTATAATACCAAACTTATGAAACTGAACCCCCTACCTAATTCCCCCAGGTAGAGCTGTTGGTTATCCTCATACCAAGATTTTCAATAGAAGTATCCTCAACAAACTTGACTGACAGCAGAAATCTCATTGGTGACTTGATCTCAGAAGACTTTGCCAAGCTATTACTTCTACCCATCACCTGATATACCAAGACAGTTGGTACTGTATTAACAAATGGAAGAGTGACTATCCTCGCCAAGACTAAACTCTTTGAGCTTTTCCTAGAAG
The DNA here is from genome assembly GCF_053477335.1 of Acartia tonsa. NCBI lineage: Eukaryota > Metazoa > Arthropoda > Copepoda > Calanoida > Acartiidae > Acartia > Acartia tonsa. Next base: position 28,264,619 of record NC_137266.1, on the reverse strand, counting down.
GTATTAGCGAAACAGTAACAGTTCATCCCTATGTTGTGGAAGAGTCTTTCACACCCACTAAACCTTGGACAGAGCTTTTTAAGGGCCAACAAGGCTGATATGGGTATCAGAGAGAAAGTGGTCCAGTTAAGAATCAAAGGCAGTTCAACTATGCTAAACACTTGTGATTCAAGCCTGACCAAGCCAACTATAGATGTGAGAATCAAACAAATTCAAAGAAGATGGATCTAACCCTTGGTCTGAAAGAGCAGAAGTACTCGATCTCCGGATTAACCACATAGATGAAGTTGACAATCAAACTCCAATTACTGGTATTTTCTACAAAGACAGAAAGAAGGCTATCACATTTAGTGAAACTTAGCTGCAAGTTCTCAACACCTAGTAGACATACCTAAAAGCAGGGCATACAACCATAGTAAACCTTCAAGTGGGGAAGGGATCTACCTTTCCAGCTGTAGAGAAGTCCAATGACATGTTTCTTTTCCTAAGAAGACTAACAAGTGGCTTAACAACAATCAAGTTTTGTTCACCCTGGAACTTATCATCAAGAAGGTAACCAAGTTAAGGTTCATATTACAAAACTTAGTGATCAAGATCAATACCTACCCAAAAGTATGCATCTAGGAACAATTGCAGAAGCTATTCACCATTCCAACTCAATCAACACTCTGGATCATCGTCCTATACAACAGTTATCTCAAGATGAGTTAATGGAAAGAAGAGCCTATATTATCAAGCAGCTCCAGTTAGAAGACAATAGAATCCTAAAACAGAATCCTGAAGCAAAGGAAGAAGTAATTCAGATATTTTTAGATGGATGGGATGCAATATCTATCCACGAAGCTGACTATGGACTAACAAATATGATGAAATTCCACATTGAAGTACCCAAAGGAACCCTTCCCGTCAGAGATAGGGTACGACCCCTTAACCCTATGCAGGAAAAGGACCTTCAAAGACAGATTGATGCATGGTTAGAAGCCTAAGCAATTGAACCATCAAACAGTCCCTGGGCCAGTGCTCTTGTACCATGCAAGAAGAAAGGAACTGAGAACTTCCGATTGGCTATCAACTACAGAAAATTAAATTCTGTCAGTAAAGGATGCATTCCCTTTATCTAATATAGAGAACTATTTACAGAAGTTAGCCTGTACCTCTGTGTTCAGTACCCTCAACAGTGCAGAAGCTTTCCACACAATCCCAGTGCATGAAGAATACCAGAATTATACCAGCTTCAATACTCCCAGGCGCCAGTACAGATTTTGCCGGTTGCCATTTTGTTTGGCAAATGCGCCTAGTGCCTACAGTAGATTAGTTCAGATGGCATTGGATAGGCTTCCAACTGTTTTGCAATGGGATACATTAATGATATAATAGCAAATTCTCAGACAGTAGATGAACATATTGAACACTTATGCCAGATTGTGAGGCTACATGTAGATGTTGGAATGAATCTTAACCTCCAGAAGTGCAACATCTTTCAGATGGAAGTCCAGTATTTTGGACATGTAATGCCTATTCTAGGGATACTGAATGTTCTCAGCTTACTCAGAGGATGATGGATTAGCCTCTGCCAAAGTGGGGAAAGAACTAAAGCCCTTCCCTATATTACTGGAAATTATAGAAGTTTCATCAACTCATCTTACCTGTGACAAGAATAAAAGAAGAATGGAAAACCACTTGAATGGAATGAAGACACAAATCAGAAGTTTCAATAACTCAAGAAAGGCTTTCAGAAAGAAACAATGCATGGGTATCCTCAATACAAGAATCCTGAACCTTTTACTCTGGATACTGACCTTAGTTCCACCAACAAGGCTGCAGTTCTTTATTAGAAGCAGAATGGTATTTCTGTGGGTATTGCCAAGAAATGTAACCAAGCTCAGCATCTTATGCCCTACACAAAAGAGAAATGACAGCCATCATCACTGGATATAAGAAATTCAAGCGCATCCTAAGAGCCAAACCCTCCATCATGTACACAGATAGTCGGTGTGTCCAGTTCCTACACTCCATGAAGGAATCTCATGGGATACTTGTCTGAAGAACATATGTCAAGGAAGACTCGACACATATGTAGATGCCTTAATCAGAAGACCAGGAATACCAGAAGAAAGTATGGTGAAGAAATTGATCCTAACAAGTACTTTCATGATGTAGATGGTATCCATGTCATATCTTCCAACTTCAAACAACATGTTGCTGAAGAACACCTACCATGCTCCCATCATACCTAAGTTCATCATATTCGTGGAATTTAACAAGAAACCTGATACAGAAGGAAGCCAGTCATTTGGTTGTGTCGGCCTGAGCATGTCAATGTGTTTGAATGTTTGTCCTGCCAAGAAGGAATTCTGTATTTCCAAGCTCTTTAACTAAATGATAGACTTCTTCCAAATGCATCTGATCAGCTAGACTTGCAATTGACATGGTCATGCTGATCCTATGGGAGTACACTATGGGATGAATAACAACTACTACAAGATGAAGGAGAGATTCTACTTTTCCCATGGTATGCATTGATCAGCAATCTTATTCTTAGTTGCATTCCATGTATCACCAAGTAATCCTCACTTCAGAAAGAACCTAAATAACTATTTCAACAAACATCTGTACTGTGATGTGGTTGGATCTCTTACTGGTAATCCTTACCATGAACAAACCTGCCATTATAAACTAACCATCCTGGATGGGTTTACAAGATACCTGTTTTCTGTTCCTATCTTCAACTGACAAACAACAATCATTGTAGAAGATTTTATTAATAACTGGATCTATGCTTTTGGACGTCTGGAGACATTGCTTACTGATAGAGGAAGTTCTTAAACAACTAACTTATTTCAAAAGTTGTGAAAGCTTATGGTTTTTTAAACCTAACACCTTCCTACTCACCAGAAGGAGACAGAGTTGAGTGTTACATTGCCTTTGTGGTGATTTGCTAAACTCAGATAAATGCTATCCTGCTCAAAGATGGAGAGATAAACTCAGTGTTGTTCTGCTTGCATACAATGCTTCAGTGAATCGGATAACTGATTGGTCATCTTTAGAAGCAGTATTTCCTTATTCACAAAGAACCTGAAGGCATAGCATGGTCTACCTCTAGTGAAGATCTGAAGCTCAACTTCAGTCAGTAGAGTGAAATGAGACATTCTAGGCAACACTGGTTTGATGAGAGAAAATGAAGATATCACAGAAGATCAACACAAGACTTTAAAGAAGGTGATATATGTTACTATTTCTTGACTAGTGTCAAGAAAGACCTAACCAAGAAACTAAATTCTCATTAGATAAATCCTTTGGAGGTATTAAAAGGATGCTTTTGAGTACCTTGTTTTTGTATTATATCTAGTTGGTTATTGGCATAAATCACCACAAGAAATCTCTGTAATTGTGAACAGAATGAAGCGTGTGCAACCAGATGTGTCAACAACTTACCTACAGTCTGAAGACAGATGATAGTGGTGAATACTTGACCTTCCAAGAAGAATTTGAGAGCAATTTACCTGATCTTCTGAAGCAGATAGCAGACCTACACGACTGTCCAAATGTATTATATACAATACATTATATACAATGATACCCAGCCTTTGGAATAATCAACTTCCGAATCCTACCTCATGTACTATTTTCAGACAGTCCTGAAGGACAAGATTGGAGATATAACCAACAAACTTTGTTCACTCAACAAGGACTCTCTAGGAATGCATGAATTATCTCCCTTCCACCCAAATAGCCTTCTGCGAATAAGAGGAGATGTCATACAAGAACTTCAGTGTAAGAAAGTAGTTGCTATAGCTAGGATAGGAGATAAACGAGGAGATCAGTGTTCAAGCGACAGCCTTCCTGTTTGGATTGAGAACCAACCATTGCGACTACAAGCCCGCACACACTTAGTAATTGATGAAGACCCCTTGGAAAGAATACCTTGCAATGCAGCATTTGTTCCTGTCTTTTTGTCATCTGATGGAGAAACGATGTTAATTGCAATGCCTGAAGTACAAACCACCAAAATTACCTTGGGACATTTATCATCAGACTATCTTCATCTAGACAGCACAAGTGAGTTCAACCATCCTTCCTTTGGAGAAGATTTACTCTACACTGCTGAAGAAATCAGTCAATTCAACAATTTAATTCACTTTCAAAGAACAAAACAACGAGTTCTTAACTCTATGGTATCCAGTTACTGTGAGGGCAATTCACAATGTGGAGAATACCAACCTGCTAAAGGAACTTCAGCAGTATTTAATTTACAGCACCTAGAACAAGAAATTACTGGACCCTTCCAGTTCCTATTTGACTGGTCCAAGAAGATAGCACAAATAGGAAATGTTTGTTCTATTCTGATAGTGTTCATTGTTGTATTATCCACCTTTTACAAGCTATACAGAGTCCTCCTGCTAACCTGCCGTCATAAGATGGGATTTAGACAAGCAATCAGAATGGGATGGTTTGTAGATGCAACTATGCTACAGTTTATTGTTGACAAGAAAACTAGCAGATCTCAACCATCCAACCCCTTAAGGACCAATCAATATGGAGATGCTCTAGAACCTAATCAAGTGATACCTGCTGCTGAATCTGAAACTATACCACTTGCTGTTGTGTCTACCTCACCCCGGCGACCTACCTCTATTTGTAACCCATCAACATCTTCTCATCAAGGCAACCTGACTGACATACCTGACTCTTTACCTGTTGCTGTTCCAAGAACAACTGTTGAACCCTGGTACTAACTGACTCAAGACAACACACCCATGTTCCCCCGGAGAGACCAAGATGTTTAAAAATTAAGACATATTGTCTGAATTTTTAAAGTCTGCTGGGGGTATAAAATGTAGTAGAATGCTACTGACCACAATACCAAGACTGTAAAGAAGCTATGCTCTAATGATTCTACACACACACATACCTACATTGGCCCTGAGTTTGACTCAACTCAAAATATCAGATATATCAGATAAAAACTAATGATTTAAGACACAATATGGTGTGAAACCATTCTAGCCTATTTTTTTGGATTTCTTTTTGTGAGAAATATCTATGCAGACCAAGGAGATGTATTAATTGAAAAGAGTATTCTTGTGGAACTGAAGACATTATTTGGAGAATTCTTATGTAGAATCTACAGACCCTAAATGGAGATTTTCCTTTGTGGAGATGTATACATATAATTGGAGATTTCTTGGGTAGAGATATTATTGTTTTATTTTAAGAAAATTTCTTTTGTGGAAATTTGCTATATATATATTTGGTGGTAAAGTGGCCACGCCATGGAGACAAAACTTTGAAGTAATCTACCTTCCCTTTTATGGTTCCAGCCTCCAACCTAAATTGATGCCCACTTTATGGAAATTTTGAAACTAGATTTCAAAAAGGTCAACTACTTGTGGAATCACCTCCCCTTTTAGTGTCCAAGCCCCCAAACAACATTTATACCACCAATTCCAGTTGAAATTCTGCTGTGATGTTCAACTTTACAATCAACATGGAAACAGGCAATGATATACATCTGTTTTAGTGTCCAAGCCCCCAAACAACATTTATACCACCAATCCCAGTTGAAATTCTGCTGTAATGTTCAACTTTACAATCAACATGGAAACGGGCAATGATATACATCTATACACCAGATACTGCCTGTTCAAATGGACACCAAGTCATCAACACACAACATGTCCTTATGGTGTGATCACAGTGACCTTTTTATGTAATATGTATCTTTATATGGCGCCATGTTTGTACTGTTTATAAATTCTCTTTTTGTATTCTATAATACTCATTTGATTTGACTATAAATACTCATTCAATCATTGTAATATTCAGTCATGTTTAAAATGTAGAACCAACAAGATCAATAAAGACTTACCAAGAAAGAAGACTGTTTTATTCGGACGAACAACTTTGACAAGAAGACTGGACTACAGGTTCCATCGTGGATATCTGAAAAGTATCGAAGAAGTGGACTTTACCACATTCATTTAAAATACAAAAGGAAAAAATTCTATTAAAACTAATGAATAGTTTGACCATACCTGTAGTTTGATCAAATAAATATATGGAAATATGAAGAAAAAAAATATTAAATACTTTAATTTCAATTAAAAATTGATGCATTGAATAATCATTTTTGACTTATAGAGAAGTTGTAGGCAAAAAATCTGTAATGCTTTTTCCTAAGCAGTAATAAAACCTCACCATCTTTAAAGAATTACACTGAATAAAATTTGGGGGATAGTTTTTATCTTTGTGCCTAACCCTACGGGTAAATATTTTTGTTGCTATTACCTTTCAGGGCTACCATAAACGTAACATAACCCAACCAAAATAAGTAACAACAACAAATAAAACCTAACCACTTCCCCTTTTTTTCAGGTGCCATTTCCCTCTCCGTACCCATAAATTTGACCTTTGATGACTATTTAGTTTGTAAATGATAAATGCTTACCCAAACTTGGCATCTTAAAAAAAACTTTTTTGCAGATTTGGCATTCACTTTTCAATATCAAAGCTTCTCTATAATTTACATAACAATAAAATCTGAAGAAAGAGAGAGTTTAAAGTTGTATTTTATAAATGGATATGGAATATACGTGGATATTATGACAGGGAAAATTTTTTAGTCAATTTAGGTTGCTAACATAGAACTCTCATATTGGTCAGTTCATTCATTCAGTAGGAGGGGGAGATATTAGGTAAAGGAAGGGATATATAGATTTATCGTTATTTTAGCCTCCTGCAAATTTGCCTTTATTAGAGAATATATTAATACATCCATTATTTAAAATGTAAAAATTTTCAACACCCCTATTGATGTAAAAACTTGGCTGTCCTTTTTTCGCCTAAAGATTTTAGTGTTAAAGATGTCGTTGAGTATATTATGTTCTTGTTTTAGCTAGCAAAACATTTTTATGCACAGTACAATTTTTCTTGCCTCCATATTTGTGTACTTTAAATAGTGACTTTATGCACTGTATAAATATTAGTATAGAACACTGTATAATTTTATTGTGGCATCTGAAAGATCTCAAAAAATGCTTAGTTAATTTTAATAACAATTTTCGACGTGAAGCTCTTAGTGAAATGAAGTTTACTTATTAGTGTACCATCCTCTCAAAGCGAATATAAAAGTAAGCGATCCTATTACCCCCATTAAAACTCCATCCAAAAAGTCAGCTATATTCTCTACAATATAGTTCACGTAGTCTGTCTGACTGTAACGCTATCAGGGAAATATTATTTAAGACTATAGATTTTTTCGACGAACATCCAGTTTACTACTTACTTGATCCGTCCAACTGTTGGTCATGCGTCAAGAGACATTTGTATATTTATATGTTTTGGTTTCGTGATTTTCTATTTCTTATCTTGTCCTAAATTTTTCTTTTCCTCCCTCTCTTTTCATGTGCAAGGAATATATGCTCTATAACTCACATTGGCCGTTTGTCTATTCATGATATTCATGTGCTTCACTACTCATGAATGTTGTACATTTTTATAGTTCGAACCCATTTTAGACAATTTAGGAAACACTGTTAATTTTTTTTCTGTTGTTCAAAAATCAACATAAAAATATTGTCATACGAACCATGTTACATGGTAGATAAAGGTTTCCATGACCAATGTTAAGCAAACGGTCAAAGTTTATATCAGACTTATCGAGTTTTCACTAGTAAAAGACATTTAAAAAGACATTTTTAAAGATAGAATGTACTTTGAATACATAAATTTGACCTGAATATATATTTAGGGACATAAATTTGACCCTCTGCTGTGATGTGAAGATTAAATTTCAACAGATTTAGGAAAAGTTTCACTAAACATGGTACAAGCCATACAAATAAAGGGAGAGTTAAATTATTTTAAATGAATTAGAAAAAAACATATTATCATTTAAAAAGATGGTACACCTTTGGTGAGGATGGTTGATTACAACTAGCATCACAACTATTGCAGACAACCTATCCTTTGATTGTACGACCTTTGTCTGGAAGTCTTAACTGTGCATGGTAATAATGTGTGCCTTTTTTTGGATACAGACTGTCTTAACCTCTTTTCGAGGAAGCTTTGTGTTTATCAAGTTCGAAATTAATTCCTTATCAGTATCCTAAAACTAAGCGCAAATGTCGTCTTTTTATGGCTTTCCTTTCATAATGTGGCGCGGCATGGATTGTTTGTTTATTTTGATGCGCACGTTCTTTACTTTTGAATGAGATATGAGAGTGTGAAGATTTCGGAGAACAAAATTGGGCCTATCATTGGTCTCATAGTGTGTGAACGACCCTAGTATATCAGGGATTTGAAACCATAAGATCTTCAGGTAGAAATTGTTATTTTTATTAAGAAGAATGGTGTATAGGACGATTATATGTAGTTTTAAAAAGGCTTTAGCCAGCTAAGCATGAAACTTAATTATGATTAATATATGTTTTAGTAATTTTTATGTGCCTTATTGTTGCATTTAACAATGATTTATTAAACCAAATAATTTTCCTTTAAAGCCAAAGTTTCCAAAGATTTTTTACCGTAGAGAAAAATGATTTTTAAAAAGCAAATAAGATTACGTGGTTATAAATAACTGGAATTATAAACTAATTGATTTTGTAATTTCAGGTCTTTGAAATAATTTCATCAATAAATCTATATTCAAACCTGCTGTTGAAACTTGATGGTTCCTGGTATTGGGGGTTTGTATGTTCGCCAACTGATCTCGTGAACTTCCCGCTAATTCGGAGGTCAAGCTCAACCAAAGTGTCATGGTTGAGACACAGACATTCCCTATTCTAACTTTTATTGTCATACATGGTCTAAGCATGATTAAGGCATTCCCCCATCTCATCTTTTTGTATCTTGCACCAGGCATAGATCCAGTTTTTACAATTTCGAAGTTTATAGCATGACTCGAACCCTACTCGAACAGCAATTATGTAAAGGCATTCTACCATTTATGCTAATACAGCTGATTTTATTAAAAATAAGAAATGTATCACCTATAAATATTAAGAAAAGCAAAAATATAAAAACCAAAACTGAAGATAAATTTGAGAAAACAAAAAAATAAAACTTATAGAAATATTATTAAATATTACACCTACAATATGTCCAGCAAAATATTCTTTTTGTTTAGATTTTGCTTTTATATTGAATTTTGTCGTATATGTGATATTTTCATTTTATTTCTATCCAGCTGACTGAACTTTATAATTTACTTTGTCTGTTCGTGAGTCAGTCTGTAAGGCTATGAAGAAATGTAATTTTCATAGCTGTTATTAAAGACATACAGCTGAAAATTTTCAGTGGAGATTCCTATGCTATATGTGCACATCTAGTCTATTTATTGTTTAGTCCGTCTGTCTGTCGGTCAGCTCCAAAAGACATCACCACTTATCTTGTTTTCTTTGTATCTGCTCTATAATCTACATTTCCGTTTGTCCATTCCATGACTTCCATGTGCTTCGCTTCTTATAAATGTTGTCATCCTTGTTTTCTAAATATTTGGTTATAACAAGAATGTCACATATATTATTACAATTTCCGAATAATGATAAATTTAGAATTTTATTGAAAAAACTTATTGAGACTTTTTTTTATGAAAATCACAAAGCATCATATTCTAAAAAAAACTAAATTATCTATGCAGCATTTATGTCATATGTAGTTGCAACATCTAATCTTATCTAAATGTAACCTATTCTTACATTTAAAAAATGTTAACTGACCTTTTAAAAGTGATGTGCATGTCCTATGCTCTTGAAAATGCTCTTTATTTCAAGTCAAGATTAGATCAACAAGATTAAAACATTTTTTTAAAACACAAAAGTTAATTTTAAAACACAGTTTTATGAAAATCTATATTTACATTAGTTTTCTGTTTTATGCAGGTGGGGAGGGGACATTGGACTTGTCCCCAAAGTTTTTATAAATCGTTTGCCCATTCATTGACTTTTCGTCAAAACATTGGATATGTTCATCAATTTATTGACCATTGTCTTATCACTTAAGATCCCTTTTTTTTTGTGTCTGAAAAAAAATATATAAAATCAGATTAAATTGATATTATGAATGAATTATAAAGAAGATATTCTTCTAAAAAGAAAATACATTCATTAGGCAGAAAAGAGTTAATTGTTGTTGCTGATTAATTGGATAACACCAACAAACATGATTTTTTATTTAGTATTATTTATTGATAAAGATAGCTATAAACCTGCCAAGGTCTAACTAATGATAACTGAGATCTTTAAGGACTCACACACATCCTATTACTTTTGTTTGTTTTGCTCCAAAATTTTCATTTTAAAATCCCTTACGAAGACAATTTTATAACTAATGAAAATATTTTCTTTTCTAACAGATTTCCCCCTTCTTGTAACTTCTTAAACTCAAACGAATCTTGTTGTACAGAGCTACTATATAAATTTGTTTGTCTTTTAACAAGTCAAATTAAAGTAAAGACTAAAGAATTTTGAGAAGGCAAAAATACCGCAAAATAAGTTTAACAAGGATTACAACATATATAAAAGCGACACTCAACAGATCTGAAGTTCAGACAAATAAATATGAACAAACATGAGTGTCAAAGGATTTAATATTCAATATAATTTTGTACTTAATTGTCCTAGACATCAATATTTAGAAAAAGTGAATCATTATATAAAAAAGCAAAGTAATACATTTTTAAAATGGACAGATGGACTTTATTGAGATGCAAGAATAATCATGACAATTTGACTTAAATTGTTACGAACAGTTCTACTGACAAGAAACGGTTGACAATCTACTACTTTTGGACATTATATTCCTTGTTTTTAAATAACTATGTCAACAAGAAAAACTGGATAAAAAATAATCCTACTTAAAAACTTCACTAATTAATCCCTTCCTCATTTTCCCTTCTATAATGAGACGGAAACGTGTTGGAAATTAAGGAGAATATTATCAGTAACAAGAACGGCATTGATATTATTATTAGAAAAATTTATTATGCATAGTAGTCGAGTAATTAAATCATGTATGAACAAACTGAAGAAAAAAAATAATGTTAAAATGATAATAGTTATTTCTCGTATCGTATTATAAACGGCTTTCCGCGGATATAGAATGTACAATTATAAGATTAAAACTAGTTTTTTTAGCCCCGTGGTGCCGAAGGCACCGGCTAAAAAACTGGTTTTAATCTTATGATTGTACATTTCTATATTCGTAGAAAACTGGATATAATACGATGCTAGACATAGTTTTTTCGTATTCATGAGAACCGGTTCCTATCCACCGGATTCAAATGAATACGAGAAAAAGACTTCCGGATATGTTCACAAAAATCAACCATCGATTTCCAATTTCAGCTGAAAAAAGTGTTTAATGTACTAAAATATAGTTCTAAATTATATAATTTTTTTAGCTTTTTTGAATGAAAACTATTAGTTTTAATTGTATTTATAATCATAAGATTAATCAGCATGTTCTACAATTATATAAATAAGCAGGGATAAAGAAACAGGCAATGATCGATAAATATAAATTCCGGATAATATATCAAGATGGGTCTGAAATTCGCTTTTACTTGTAAACAATTTTATACAAAACTATTAATTTTGAAAAGGGTAAATTTCTCCCTTTCTGCAAAAAAACTAATCATTATTATCTCAAAATAGCTAATAGTTCCTAAATCATTCAAATATAGATAGTGAAAGGTATTTAGGTTTGTTTGTCCCATAAGATCTCACCAACCACTGAAACGTTTGGGTTCTGATTCCTAGAAATTTAAATTTTTAGTTTTTAAAATTTCTTTAATCTACGCCCTTCTCTCCTCCCACTATATTTACAATGTTGGAAAGGAATATTATAAAACAAACTATCAATTCATATACCTATCTACTTATCTACTTATTTCTGAAATTAAAATAAATAGAAAAATAGTTTGAATATTTAGGGTTATGTCGTCGGCTTCCTTCCTTCCAATACTCGCCAATCTGTTTCTACAATGTAACAAGGACAATTGTATCCATTAATAGCGCAGAAGAAAATCTAAAGAACTAAAACATAAATACGGCCGGACCTTATTTCAATAAAAATAAATTTTAAAATGTATACAAACCTTTTTACACTTAAAAGTGGATAAAATACATTAGCTCTTTAAAGATAAAAGATATTTTACTAAATTCATTTTTCCCTTTTAGCAGGGATCTTAAGGGATAAGACAATGCGTGACAAACTGCTTGTTTAAACTCACAAATCAAGAGTTAAGAGTTTTTAAGCTTTCGAATGAGAGAACCGCTTTGGGTACCAGTACAACATTAAGTCTCATGTCCCTTACTTCTTTGCAGGTCTGTTGGGCAACATTAAACTATAAGGAGCCCTAACTTAATACCATAGAATATCTACAAAAACAAAGAAAGAATTGTTGCCAAAAAAAGTTAAAAATCAGCATGTTTTAAATGAAACTACAAACTTTCTGGTAACGAGTATAGAGTTGCTACGCTTCCTGATTGTTATAGGAACCGTCATGCAAAGTTTGAATTCGATTGGACAATTCCAACATGTGTAAATTAACGTAAAAAAGCTAGCCGTTACTGTCGGAGGGAAGCGTAGAACCTCTGCAATAGTCATAATCAGAACGTCAACTAATACAGATTAAAGTTATTTTGCTTTCTAATAATACTTTACATTAAAATTTATACAAGACAAGTTTAAAGCTATTTATTAGTTACGCCAATAAATTCTTTAAATTAAAAAAAAATGCTTCAGTTTATTTCTATTCTATTGGGGACCTTTAAAAACTCATTAGTTCACCCTTCCTACTTACTTTAATCTTTTCCCTAATGAAAATTAAACTTATTACATTTCCCTTTTTAAACAAGATACGGGGACTTATATTTTGAAAAAAGTGGAAAGTTGCATATGCTGTAATTTTTCCATTCCCAATTATAATAATCAAAATTAACTCTTCTGTAGATTGAATTAGTAGTCGGGAGTTTGGACACAATTAGTTTTTTTATCAATAAATCTAAAAACAATAAACGTTTTACAACTTTGGGTACCAGTGTAATTTACAGTCAAATGTCACCTCCATACCTGGATAGAACGTATTTAAAACCTCGCCAGTTCGTCTCCTTTGCTAAATTAATTTTGCTAATCGTCCAAAAAGAATGCTTTTTTCAAGAATATGGAATAGTATACTGAATTTTAAAATCCTAAATTAAAAATAAAAGTTATAATAAATTATTTCGACTGTATGGCATTGAATTAAACTGGTCATAATTGATGTGAATGATTTAAATGTAACTTTGGTCGTTAATAAAAGACATATAATAAAAAATTCTGTCTTATTCAAATTCATTGGCTTTAGTATCTTTTTAAATAACAAGGATAATAACATCCACAAAAGCGAAGCTCTGAAACGGTAGAACAAACGAACTTCAACACTTGCAGAGTGTCAGAACTGAATAAATCAGAAAAAAATGAATGAAAAACGAAACAAAGTTTTAAGTAAATTTGTTGTACTTTGTTGTCCTAGGAATCTGAATTCCAAAAATCAGATTATTCAACTTTCCATGTAATTAAAGTTATTCTCTAAATTAGATTATTCTTTATCTCTCCTCTTCTAGTTATATTTCCGAATGATTGTCCTTCTATCTTTTCCCCCTTTAGGGTGCACTTTTCTTTCATCCCTTTTACTTTTTTTCAATGATTTTTAGGGATAAGACAACAGACAATAAATTACTATAGATAAAATTACCCCTCAGTAGATTAATATTATCTGTGCATAAGCTGAAAGCATGTAGAACTTAATCAACCTAAGTCCCAAAAGTTTTGAAAACGGCGAATTATAGAATATGTTTATAAAACTTTGGGGACTAATTTTCATAATTTTCAGTCCATTGTTCACTTCCTTCCTACAAATTGTACAAATTTCCCCCTTTTCAATTGAATAACTTTATTTGAACAAGAATTTTAATTTTAATTGCTTGTTTATAGATAACAATTTCTATGCGAAGCTTTCTATCTACAATTAGGGTATTTACGTCCGTTTAGTGTTATTTAGTTATTTTAAAAGTTTTTATTAAAAGCCGAATTTCTATGATTAGTATTTGAAAATACCTTTGTAATACATTTGTATGTCCATTTTGAAACATACTACTTTTACATATATATTATTATGGATTTTGTCATTCTGTCCCCATGAAAACACTTCTGATATATTCTCCTTAAGACTACCTCAGTTAGGGAGTTGAATCCATTTTTATAGAAGCAGAAATATAATCTATGATTATGGTTTGGACCCTCTAAAACTGTAATCTACCCTTCCACTTTCCCCTCTCTTGGTGAAGATATCTTCAACGCCGATACGATTTTTGAAATATAAGATTCCACTTTTGTCTCTCTTGTTGAAGATATCTTCACCAAGAGAGGCAAAAGTAGAATCTTAAATTTCAAAAATCGTATCGGCGTTGAAGATATCTTCACCAAGAGAAGGGAAAGTAAAATCTTACATTTCAAAAATCGTATCGGCATTGAAGATATCTTCACCAAGAGAAGGGAAAGTAAAATCTTACATTTCAAAAATCGTATCTGCGTTGAAGATATCTTCACCAAGAGAGGGGAAAGTGGAAAGGTAGATTACAGTTTTAGAGGGTCCAAACCATAATCATAGATTATATTTCTGCTTCTATAAAAATGGATTCAACTCCCTAACTGTACCTGTTCAGGGATACATCAATTACTAAAATCAGTCAATAAATAAGGAAATTATGCTCCAAAACATGAATATCCCTGTTATAAGGTTTCCCCTCTGGTATACTGGATTTACTTGATTTACCTCACTCAACTTTCTGGCGTGTTGTACAGTGAAAAAACTACCCCCCCCTTATTTTTGATTTTCTTCAAAATTAAGGGGGGGGGGGTTAAGTCTTTGCCTTGCCTTGCTTTTTTCCTCCTTGCCGTTTTCCAGACATTAAAAACTACCCCCCCCCCTTATTTTTGTCAAAACTAAGCGGAGGGGGGGGGTGGGGTTTCGGTGCTCCGGTCTTCACATGTAAGCAAGCACCATATTTTCTATACTTAGGGATGTCCGTCCGCTTGTAACGGATATCCCTAACCGTGTTAGAGTTGTCCTATCCTTTTCAGATTTAACCAGATAATTCC
The DNA here is from genome assembly GCF_053477335.1 of Acartia tonsa. Lineage (NCBI taxonomy): Eukaryota > Metazoa > Arthropoda > Copepoda > Calanoida > Acartiidae > Acartia > Acartia tonsa. The sequence continues at coordinate 28,249,475 of NC_137266.1, read as the reverse complement.
TGTAACAATAGGTACGACCTAAAAAGCCTAGCAACTCTATAAACGTTATCAGAAAGTTCGTACGTCCATTGAAAACATGCTGATTTTTAAAAACTTTTTTGACAAAATTTGTTCCTGGGGAGAACAAGGTACAATATTTCTAAAAATATAAGCATGTCATTAAACATTATCTTGTATTTAATCACTTTTGTAACAAATATACTAACAATTTTGTTTAGACTTATATTCTACTTATTGAGTTCTGACACACTACAAGTGATAATGTTCGTTTTTCCTACAGCTTTAGAACTTCGCTTTTATGGATGTTGTCATCATTGTTTGTATTAAAATTGCTTTCATGCAAATATGCGGTAAATTAAATAAATTTTAGATCAAATATGAGATAATAATTTGCAAGGGGTGGTGGGTTTCTCCATTATCATTACAATATTTCTTTAGATAGATACATTTGTAATACATTCCATTAAGAAAGACTTTATATGAGTTTAAAAAAGAAATTAGATAGATAGATATATAGGGAAACATATAGATAGATAAGTTTGTTATTCCTTTCATTAAGAATGACTTTATTAACAGTTTGAAAAAGAAAAGTAGTTTAAGTTTTAAGCTGTATGAGTTTATACAAAACTATATAATGGTGTGAATTAGCTGTCTAAAAGCTGCCCGACCGCTATAGATATCTTATACTTGCAGATTTATCAAAATCATGAGAATGTTGACAAAAAATTGAGAAGCTTAGACCATGCATCAGTCGCTGTTCGGAATTAGAGTCGGACGGACGAACAAAGTGAATTATAATATAGATTCTTAACTAAAAACCAAAAGGAATAATGTTCACAAGTAGCAGAACAACAATTAATAAATGAACAATAATTTTCAAAGGTCAAATAAAAAAAACCAGGCAAAGGTTTGCATTAATGTATAATACAGAAAAAAATATTCAGAAAATACATTTAAAATAAATGTAACTGGTCTATACGTGTTAGTTGGGGAGCAAAGTGTTTTTTTTGGGTTTTCGTTTGCTAGCCCAAGGGTTTATCGGAAATGGGAAAAAATATTTAGAGTAAAATTAATCTATACCCTAAAAAGTTTATTTTAGAATAAAAAGATATTGTCAGTCCGTGAAGTATAGACGTACTAACATTCCCTGATTATAGAGTAGCCTGAATATTACATGCCAAATTAATATTTGTCATGCATGAACATCTAGCTTAAAACTTGAAAATAAAAATGCGAGTTGCATTTTTCTTTCTTTAAAGTTTAACATTAACAACTTGCTTGCTTGAATTTAGTAGCAAGAATCTTATGTATCTAAACTATAAGATTGGGTAATTAGCAGGTTTTTGCTCATTTTGTTGTGTTTTTTTTCCCTATGTCCTTATTGTTCTAGCAATTTTATAAGATTATAAGAAAAATGTTAGGTCAGAGATTCGGATGAAAATGATACTTGTCGTATTACAAAAATTTTAATCTTCTAGTGACCTTGCCCCTTCGCCCCAAGAGGTGGTGGATGGTATCCCTGCACACATGAGCTGGATCTTTAAATCATATAGTGGTGCGCCAGATCGGGGCGCGCCAGATCGGCGCACCTTATATCAATCTTTAAATAAAAATGGCATAGGCGATCCAGCGCACCCAGTGGCGCGGCTCTGGCGCGGCAGTTACACTTTTTAATCGGTGGGGGTGGGAATTAAGATACATTTTGGGCACAACCCCGACAAGAATCCTAAATCCTTTCTCATTATTAAACTTCCCTGAAAATTGTGGAACGATCCGTCCAGCAGTTTGTAAGATTAGATTTTACCACTTCATAGAAAATTCGGGAATAGTCCCTTCGTAACATCGCCCCATAAGGGGCGATTCACCATATTTTTAAAATGGCTTTTTATAGGTTATTTTAGGTTAGGTTAGGTTATATTGGGTTAGGTGATTGTCCCATAGGGTTAGGTAATTGGCCCCGCAGGGTTAGAGCCCCCCGCAGGAGCTATAAATAGAAGAAAAGCTACAGTGAAAAATACGAAGAATCGCCCCATAAGGTGCGATGTTACGAAAGGGACTATACCCGAAAATTCTATAACTTCTTAAAATCAAAGTTTAGCACAAAGATCGTGCAATCAAAGGGTTTAAACTGGCCTTTATTTAGTAATTAATAATTATTAAACCTTTATCTAAACTAATCTTGACCGAAACAAAGATAGTTCAAGAGCAGGAAAGGCTTAAACTTTGAATTTAACTTTTAACAAGAATAAAAACATTCAAAAGTAGCATAATATATGTATATACAAGGAAAAACATCTACAAATCAAGTTACAGAAAAGGGCCTAAACTTAAAAATGAAATTAAGAAAGAACATAACATCAATAATGAACAAATCCCTAAGGAATCTTTAGAGCAAGATAATTAAAAGAAGCACAACAATCAAATGAGAAAAAAGAAAATATTTCAAAAAGCAGCAAACACTTAAGAAACACTTAGACTTTAACTCTATCAAGTATAACAACATTCAAAAGTAACACATCCTATATACAAGGAAAACCAACAATTAAGTTAAATGCAGTGGGCCTAAACTTATTTTATTATAAGGATAATGACTTCCATAAGAAGAAACACATTGAGAAATAATGATTAAACAAATATAACTTTTACTTTTATCTTATAAAGGATTGCAACATAAAAAATTAGCACAACCAACAAAATGAAAAAAAAGGGGGGGGGGGATTGTATCAGCTATCAACTGGGACTTTGTATGTAAAGTATAAACATAAAATTGAAAATTACAAAGTGTATATATTATTCATTAAAAATATAAAAAGTTATAAAAATTATATGCTTACTTATATTGAATATATCTACTAAACAAATATTAAAAAGAGGTCATATTATTATATTAATGCTTTAATCGATTCCCACAAATTATATACTATACCCTGTAATAAAATAGGAATAAGAATACATAAAATAAAGTTCCTTAGTGTGCTTTTCAAATGCAAGGATCTTATGAGACAAGTCAATGGGAGATAAATGGAAGTGCTCTCCCAGTAAAGATTAACAAAATTACCCCTTCAGTAGACTGAAATTATTAATTAGAAAGTTTAGACAATGCTAGTTGAAACCAACCAACAAGGATTTAATGAAAGTCCCCAAAGTTTTAATTCAACGACTGAGAAAACGTGATTATAAAATTTTGGGTACAAGTATAATTTAAAGCAGAATGTCCCTCCCTCTTTGTTTAAATGTATAACATTATCTGAAAGCAAAAGGGTAAACAGTCAAAATATGTTTTCAATATTATGATCACGCATTTGACAAAGCAGCAGGAGGACTATTTTATTTATAATTTAAATAGGAATATATGTCACTGTGTGTTATAATAATATAATAAAATAAAGTTGCTTTAAATTAAGTACATCATAAAAGAACAACTAAAAGTAATAAAGTAATAAAAAAGTAGTTATACCAAGGCTCGGCAGCCGTAGTCTTTTTAGTCTTTTTTAAAACACTTTAGTTCAGGCGTAATATGTTCTACCGTTTTGATATTCTTGTTGCAGCTGCTTTAATTTTCTTTTCAAAGCAGTTGTGTGATGAGCTGCTAAGTTAGCTAGTGGCTTTTTTATTCAGCAATCATTAGCCGCAGCTAGCCGCCATAAAATAAGGGTGATGGTGACATGCCCCCATCGCGCGCTTCTGGCAGCAAACCATGTTTTAAAAGATAAAGTTCTCACAAAATAGGAAATTAAACATATCAAATATTTAAAATATAGTATTTCCAGTTGTTTAATTTTGAATATAAATTTGATATTTAGTGATATTTTTTTATTTAGGTACCAAATGTTTTTTTTTATAAAATCTAAATTTGAATATATGAAATAGAGATTTTACTTAAAATACGTATTTGGAATAAAATATTTGTTTTTACAATACAGAGAACATTTATTGGTAGATTCTGGAAAAATGACAATTATCAACGAATTGTCAACTAAGAGCGTAAAGTGAACTACATCCATTAACACCAGATTTACATGTTCTCTAGTAAGTGAATCTTGTAGCGAGCTAAAATAAGCTCCACATCATATCCAGATCCTTTAACTTATACCCTTTCCTATTACTGGATGAACGAACTGTCCAATAAATGAGGTCCATTTTAGCAAGCTATTTTCCCCCTGTCATAACATTCACGTATTTTCTATATCCATTCACGCGTCATAAATAGTACCAACTACTGCTGTTTCTAGTTCTTGAGTCAGCATTGGTCAAACAATTCACTTCAATAAAGTAAAGAAAATTCAGCAGTTTTGTGAAAATACCAAAAATTTCTCTTTATTTATTTGATCGATATTTGAAGCATCTTTTTATCTATTTGATTTATTTTAATGTTTAGAACTAATTTACCGTAAATATTTTAGAATAAATAGAAATATATACAAGGATGACAACATCCAAAACAAGCGAAGCACGAAAAAACATGAATTGGCACAATTTTTAAAAGCTCATTGTCCTTCAATATATGAACACAAAAATCCATCAGAACGTCTAGAAATTTAACTTTGATACTATTAAATAAATCTTATTTCCCATCTTGCGTTACGGACTGACTGACTAACTGACGCACAGGCATAGCTTCAATACTAACAAGGACAAAAAAGGAAAAATCAGGAAGAAAGGACACGGGACTGTAAATTACACTAGTCCCAGAAGTTTTGCAAACATATTCTTTCATTTGTTGGCTTAGAAACTTATACATAGAAATTTTGATACATATTCTTAATCTTAATCTACAAAGGGGTAATTTGGTTTGTCGTAAAATGGATAGAGTTCATCAATTCTTTTTTTATATATCTTAAATCTAAAGATTCCTAGGCAAATGTGTATTAATTAGAAGACCCTAATGAAATTCGGTCGAACGTTAATACCCGGTTTATAGAGGCGCTTTGCTACTCAAAATATAAAATTCTATTATTTGTTATTCATGTTAAATATACAAATTGAGACGCACTTAACATTTATTTATGTTCTATTTAATTTGATCAGAAAGGCTACTTGACATGTCTAGTATATTGGTTGGTAATTTATTTTGTCTGTCTAGCTATTATTTATTAAGAATGATAAATATCACATATCGTTGATAAAAATATATTATAGACAGGTTTCCGCGGATAGTCAATTAAAAATGTTAGATTAATTCCAGTTGTGTATAATAGGATACAATACAGGATATTTTAGTATGTCTAAGATGTGGTTTTAAAGGAATCCTGCAAGGAATACCACGCTTTAACTGCTGAAAGACTGCCACAAGTAGACCCAATACCCCAAATTTGAAGCCTTCAGCTTCTATAACAAAAAAGTTCTAGGCATTTTAAAGTGACATTTTATGTACAATGAAAATTTTGAAAGAATTTGAATGCTAATGTTAGAAATTTTGAAATTAAACTACGTGGCCTAGAAACAAAATTATAAGCTTATTTTTGTCATAAATTTAGATTGCCAGTAACTAATTATATATTTACAATAAAAATACCCATTTTTATAGTCAAAATCATTAAAAAAAATTAAGTTTAACTTGCGTTGTACCGAGTGTACTGTAGCCAATCAGAAGGCTGAATCAGCTAAGCAACCAATCCCAGCTGAGGTTGCAGAAGTTTCCCCCTTTGTTTCCGCTATGATTTTTGTTTAAGAATGCAATTGAAATTGAATTTTTTCATAGATTTTGACTATGAAATGTGGTGTTTTTATTGTAAAAATGTAATCAGTTACCGGCAATCTAAATTTCTGACAAAGATAAGGTTATAATTTTGTGTCTCGGCGACGTAATTTAATATTGTTTTTTCTTTTATGAGCATCGGAAATCTTTCAAAATTTCCATTGTATATAAAATCCTTTTTTGAAATGCCTAGAACTTTTTTGTTATTGAAGCTGAAGGCTTTAAATTTGGGGTATTGAGTCTACTTGTGGCAGTCTTTCAGCAGTTTAAGCGTAGTATTTCTTGCAGGCGTCCTTTAATCCAGTGGATAATTATTCGGGTTACAAGCTCTAGTGGTATTTCAATTATATCCTATCATATCCTCCTCCTATCATATAAAGTAATAAGCTTTTTTATTTGTAGCGAATGATCTCGCTAACCGCTGAACCGATATAGTTCTCCTTCACAATCAAGCTACTCATAGGTCCAGGGAAGGTTTTTAACTATTTCGGGGGATGGTACCTCCCACATTAATTGCCCCTAGAGGCTTCTAGGGGGCTTAGCCGCTAGTAGAATATAAATTCTTTTAAACTTATTTACTGATTTGTATGTCCAATAAGATATTAAAAATGTCTCTTTCGTTAGAACTAAACTTTCCGAGTCGATTGATTGGTTCTAGATGGTTTTAGACTATTTTCATATAATATAGTCACTGAAAATTACAAATATTATATATAATCAAGAATTAAATAGAATTAATTAAAAGCATATAAAATTTCTTCAATCTCTCTTCCTCAAATTCAACATTAAAAGTGGGTTCTATCGTCCTAGTAATTGATAATTTTACAGCATATTTGTTAACTGAGGGTAACTTGAAACCTCGCAGTAATGCTGATGTGACAAAAGATCTTAGGAATGGCATTTAATTTCGTTGCTGTCATACACACATCAAAAAGTTTGGGTACAAATAAGCAAGATTTTGAGTGGCTATTTAAACGCAGAAATGTTTTTCTGTGTCTTTATAAATGGTTTTGGAGAAATGTGATTTTCTTTGGCGTTGTTAAATTTAATGTTGTTAAATTGTATGGCAAAGTATTTCTTACTCGGCCTCTATCAGAAATGGAATTTTTCGAGTAGATTCTCCAGTGATGATCAATTAGTATCTCTTCTATAACGCACTTGGGTCTTATTTGTAAAATCAGCAATACGTATCTATTGTGCAACATAATTTGTCTGTCTGTTTTTTGAAATAAATATTTGTATGCTTTCCTACATTGCCACAGGAACAAGGTATAGCCAAAAAGAAATGAATCTATATGATATTAAGGGGGCAGATAAAAAGGTCCTAAATTCTACTATGTGTTGTGCCCAACGACAACTGAAAATCACATATGTGTTTCATGATTTTTTCTGAATTGTTTTCATTGTTTGCCATCCTTTTCATTCAATATCAATATCACTTTTATTTTTACTTGCTAACTGAATTTTGCTAACTTATACCCATTTCTATTTCCATCAAATATTTGATTATAAACGTATATAATAATAACCTACGCCCAGAAAGGCAATGTTCTTACGAAAAGGTTTACATTGTTTTGCTTATTTTCAACTGGTCAATCTAATCTTAAACAGATTCTTTTGCTATTTACGGGATTAAATAACTGTATTAACGATAGTATAACTGTATTAACGATAGTAAAAATTTTGAAATACATACATACATACATATTTTGATGGATTGTAAAATGAGGAAGGTACATTTACCTAAAAATGACTAAACTTCCATATATACAGTGAAGCACAAAAAATCCTGAATGGATAAACGGACAAAGTATTATGAATCTTCATAAAAAATTACAACTGTCTATATAAAATACCAGCCGAGAATATAATATTTATGACTGACGAACATCACCATGCTATATTATTTTATTATGTAATTACTTCTGTTAAGCACATACATACATTTATCATCATGTAAACCAAATTAAACTCTAATATGAAATATAAAACTATAAAGTTAAATCTATTATACAAATATGTTTTAAAAAATAAGAATATTAATTAGAAAACAAGGATGAAAACCTCCAAAAATATTGACTTACCCTCATCTTGCTGCTTCAGTAAATTCGGCACTATATGTCCAGGTAATGTAGTGGTTTATTTAACAATTCATGTCTTATGGAGTTGGCTAAATAAGCCATCGTCCAACCCCCAACCTGTGAAGCTGTTTATAGTGCCTATAAAAAATGACGCCATACAATACAAATGACCAATGATAGAGGAATTCAGAGACTAAATTACCTATGGCAGGCCAGTATACATTTTAATTCACCAATGCAATGGTAGGCCAGAATGACGTCATTTTTTTTGAGCTCTATGAAAAGCTTCACAACCCCGAGGACAAGAAACAACTTTCAGTCTCACACCTATCTGTTGACCAACCCAGCTCGACAGGCCCTTGATAAACTGTTCAAGATGAACCATCTGGGTTGTTGTCCATGTCATCCCATAACAAGGGAAGCAAAAGTAAAGAAAATTATCAAAATGTCAAGAAATAATTAAACAAATAAAGTAAGTGATGCGCAACAGATATTATAGTTGTATATCTTTAATAGAAGCTGAGGTAATTATTTCTAGCATTACTGACAGACAGACAGATATGAAAGACTATTACTGAAAAATAAACTATAAACAAAATTCTTTTTGGTCAGAGAAATAATCAAACAAAATTTTACCTCTAGCAAAAAATACAAACAATTAAACTTATAAATTTAATAAAAGAGGTTCCTTTTAAGATGAATAAAACTTGTATTTAAATATGATTAGCTATCCCTTGATTGAATCTAAGCATAATAATATATTCTATCCCAGTTTTGTTGTCAGGAAAGGATGGAGTGAAAATTTGTATCCCTATTATCTAAGAAAATGGGGATTTTATTATTGCTTTGAAGCGAATTCAAGTTATAAATATTCAACAAAATTACAAGCTCTAATAAAACATATTATCAGTTTTAAAAATTAAAAAAAAATCAAAGGATTTTTTTTGAAGGCTTAAACCTTTGGTTTAAAATTGTAATAATGCTCTTTAAGAATATCCTATAAAAAGTAGCACTCACGTCCAGCGGTTACCAAAATTCTAAGCTTAAGACAGACAGACAGACGGATAGACATTATACTACTTTGTTATTGTATTATGGTTGTTTTTTACTAGATCCCTCCCTCCCCCCACATGTATAATATTTTGGAAAAAATTACTCTGAGTTTGCACCTTCCCTGAACTGAACCTATGGAAAACTTATCTAAAAGCATACAACATATTGCATAAAGATTGTGGAGGGATAGAAATAAAATTAAAGATCTCTTTGACCAACCCTTAATTGAATATTAGTACATGAATATATTTAAATTGTAATTATAGTATAACAGTCAAATAAATACCAAAAGAAGAATTACTTTACTGTTATTTCAATACCAAAATATCTCCTGAAACCCGCCTATTATGATTGAATGTATTTATGAATGGATTACCAAGGGTTTGTTAAATTATAATATGACCTAAAGTGAAATAGTGATAGATACGCGACGTTTCTCATTCATATTACAAATAAATCATTTACTTCCCTGTTTAACTTTGATTCTGTCATTAAATCGACATAAGACTTTGTTCAAAATAATGATTCTTTTAGTTTCATGCGTTTTGGCAGGGAGGTAGTGAACATTGGGTTGTTTATTATACTAGTCTTCAAAGTCTTCTTATTTGTTGGCCTCATAACTTTTGGGGCTTTTATTGAATTTTGATTAATTGGTTCATTAAGTTGAGAGTTCAAAAGTTTCAACCTTTAACTGTAATCTAGGTTAATTGTAGGGATAATTCTGTGTATCATTATTGGGTATGTACATATATCAATCGGCCATTGTCTTATCCCTTTAGATCGCATTCTTTTTTGGATATAAAGCAACGCGTCGAAATTATGTCAGCTTTGACCACTTCATACAGTACTAAATTGTCGACATAAACCCCAGTAATGGTATGTAAATACAATACTTTCATATGTTATAAGCAATAAGCATGTTATAAATGGATTTTTTTTATTATAAATTAATTTATTTCAATATAATTACAAAGAACATGAAATAAACTATAATATTTTTGGATTTTTTTTTATAATAAAATACAGTAAAATATTTCGCATTAATGAAAATATGTTTAATATTTTGTTTGTATTAATAGTTAAAATTTTACTTCATTGGAAAAAAACATTTTTAGGTTTGAAAGTAAGTAATATTATCTTTATATTGTAAAAGAAAATTCAAAAATTCAGATGCAATGTTAATATATGAAGAAGTTTTTTCTAAAATTTTTATGGCAAACTGGGCAACAAAAAGAGTTTGAGAGTAGCAATTATTAACAGTCCATTTTTTTATAGCTTCGTCCTTGCTAGATTTCAATGCTCTGTCTTTGGCTACTAAAATGATTGTTGAAATTTGAAGAAAATCTTTATCATTGAATTGAGGATAAATGATGTTAAAAAGGAAAAAGTTTTCTTTTAAAAAAATGAATTCTGGATTCCCATCATTATATTTTTGGTCTAGAAATAGTGCCAATGCATGAATAAAGTACTTAGCAAAATAGCAATAAAAAATCCCATGTTCGGTTGTTGATTCTGCATTGCATTTTGGACAAATAGCATTGTCAAGTAAGCCAAAATGCATTAACTTTTTTCTGCTTACAAGGGTTCTATTAAGCTGTTCTACTAAGAAAGATTTATAATGCAAAATTAAAGGTAATGACATTACTTTTTTAAAACTGTTTTCAAAACTTTCAATATCTGGAAAATAAAGACCATCTCTTTTCCTTGTTTTAATACTTGGGGCATGTTGATCGTATTTTTCTCTCTGCAACCATTTAAAATGCAATGATAAAATGGAAGGCTTAAAATCATTAACATTTATAAGAGGTAATCTTATCTTACTTAATTTCTTTTGGTCAATTGTATCTAGGCATAATATATTTTGTTTACTACTTATTACTTCTACATAAGATTGAAGTTTTTTAACTAGTCTACTATCTTGTATTAAAGTATGAATGTCAGAACGAATAGTCGGTAAAAGCATAATTCTATCTCCTATTATTCTGTGTTCAAGTAAATCGAACAAAGTTACAAGTGAGTTATCTGCATGTTATAAATGGATAGAGGTAGCCAAAATAAAGAAAAAAAGGTAGATATTGATGTTATATCTTTTTTATTTTAATTGTTAATAGGTTGATTGATAGATAGATACATAGATAAATATGTATGCTAAAAAGTAGTGTACATGAAATTAATTAAATGTTCAATGCAGTAAATTTTATTGTAAATAGATAGATAGCAGATAGATTGATGGAAAGAGAGAGATATAGAAGCCAGTGTAGTAGATAATAATATACATAAGTAGATAAATAAGTATTCCATATTGATATAATTGAATGTTATATTAAATTTCTTACATAAATTTTATTAATAGATCGATGGATAAATAGATATATAGAAACAGTCAGCTAGATAGATATAAAGATAGATAGATATGTTAGCAAGTAATGCACATAAATGTATAATTGAATGTTATATGCAATTTCTTATCTTAATTGTAACTTTAATTACATGAATTGAGATACGAGGTAAAACAATATCCTAGTAAATTAATATTTACCCACCTTATTGTTTAAGCCTAAAAATTAAAGCTTAATCTATTAAGGTTGGTCAAGCAGGGAGGGGATATGGTCCCCTAGATTTTTCAATAATTCATTGCTATAAAAAATATGGTATTTTTATAAAGGATCGATTGATGTTTTTCCAATAATTCTAATCTACAAGGGTACTTTTTAAAGGCGAAGCTTTTCTAAAATTATGGTCGGTCCGTCCGTAACGGATAGCTTTTTTCGTTAATTTAGGCATGTTAGAATTGTCCTATCGATTTCAAACTTTGCATGGTGATTCCTGTAGAAGTTAGGTACGAGTTAGAAAGCGTAGCAACTTTATAATCATTACCAGAATGTCCGTACGTCGATTTTATACATGTTGTTCTTTTTTACATTTTAACAACAAATTTGTATGTGACCTAATTATCCGATTGGTCTGATTTTTGGTATACTGATTCCTGGGACAACAAACTACAATATTATAAGCGAAGCAACTCTGTAATCAAGTCCTAAAAATGTAAGTATGTCCATAATATTATCCTGTATAAAGCAGTTTTTCAACAAATTTACTTACAATTTTGCTTTCACAAGTGTTAATGTCCGTTTGTCCTACCGTTTCAGAGCTTCGCTTTTATGGATGTTGTCATCCTTGTTTTTATTAACCTTTTATTCTCTTATCAAGAGGAGTGTATCTGTTCAGTATATTGATTTGGTCTACAACCCTAACGATAAATTTTTCGGATGTGCTGTGCTGTCCCTTCCCCCCCCCTGACAAAACACTGTGCACGCAACTAGTCGTTTCTGTTCTGAAAGGGATAAATTAAAGTTAGTCTGTGGTGGGAAATTGTAAATGCAGACAAACTATGTATGTCAAACCTCCCGTATATCTATATCATTTAGAAGCAATAACACCCATTTAATTAATTTGACCCTTTATTTAAAGCTACTTTTTCTTTGTGTCTGCTTGGTTTTTAAAGGAATGTTAGAACCGTCCTATTGAGTTCCCACCTCTTGACTGTATAAAGGGTGTTTTAAAAAAAACCAATCGCTTCACACTTTTCAATATAAACCCTACAGTTTTAGTCAAAAACTAACAAAAAATGACCCAAATCATGTCCAAGCAATGACAATGAGAAAGCACTATTGAATTTTGATTTCTACCAACATCTCCTGAGCACTACAGCTCGATTCCTAGCCCTTGTGGATAATTTTTCCCTACATGGAGATTAAAAATCAAAAAATCGTTTTAAGTACTTAAAATCTTGTAGAAAGACCCCATAATGTTCAGAATTTTTGATGGAGCATGTAAAGACCTTTCTATAGACACCTTAACCAGGTTTCTAACTCAATTCTAGCCAATTTGGCATAAAAAAGACAGATCCATCAAACATTTACACATGACGGGTCTCTCTAGTTCTTGATGTTTGACAGATCTTTCTTTTTAATGTCAAAATGGCTCAGATTGTGTTAGAAACCTGATTAAGGTGTCTATAGAAAGGTCTTTACATGCTCCATCAAAAATTCTAAACATTTTGGGTTCTATCTACAAGATTTTAAGTACTTAAGACGTTTTCTTTTCTTTTTTTAAAGACAGAGCAGTCATGTCTCAATGTTTGATGGGTTTCTCTTTTTGATGCCAAATTGGCAAGGATTGAGTCAGAAATCTGGTTAAGGCGTCTATAGAAAGGTTTTTACATGCCCCATCAAAAATTCTAAACATTATGGGGTCTATCTACAAGATTTCAAGTACTTTAGACAGTTTATTCTTTTAAAAAGAAGACAAAGTTCTGTCTTAATTTGTAATAAAATATGCACTCTCCACGTAGAGAAAAATTTTCCACAAGGGCTAGGACTCGAGCTGTAGTGCTTAGGAGAGGTGAGTAAAAATCAAAATTCAATAGTGTTTTCTCATTGTCATTACTTTGACATGATTTAGGTCATTTTTTTGTTAGTTTTTGACCAAAACTGTAGGGTTTATATTGAAAAGAGTGAAGCGATTGGTTTTTTTTTAAACACCCTTTATATGAAATACAGTTTAAAATCGAAAAACAACTGGTATCATTGCCATGAAGTCTGTATGGCAATGGTAATGTAAAATGCTAGAAATCAAAAAATCTCAAAATGTTTCCTCTCGCACTATAGTGTACACTCCCCTCAGGCACGCCCTTAATCAAAAGTTTCTTGTAATTTGAAGACAGGTTGTTGTCGTCTATATATATAAACTTAGTCTTAACATCTATAATGATAGAATCATACAATATCAAGGTATGAACTTAAAGATTAAATAAAATATATGATTTTTTTGTCTCAAGATTAGTATCACAACACCTACTAAACAGATTAGGTTCTCTTTTTAAGAAATCCACATAGATCTTGTGATGGTTTTAAGTTTTTTTCACTATTATTTTAGAGTAGCTTTGCTCCTTAACCAACTCACGTACAGTCTATCTGCATATTTATGTTAGTTGAAAAAATACATAAAAACAATATTACCCGGAAAAGTTACTTTTTCCGATAGTGGAACAGGTAAACAAAAACTTCTTATGAAAGTTGCGCATATCCAAGGACGTCTAAGCTTTTTTTTTACATGATTAACCCCCTATTTGTAAAAAAATGGAGGTTTTAACACCACCAACCTCCCCCCTTCTTTAAAAACTTTAATTATCTAACCTAAAAGAAGCTACACATAGTTGTTGGATCTTAAAAATCCTTCCTCCTAAAGAAACAATTATAGTGTGAGGGAAGGGGTATTAAGCACTCACTGACAAAATAGGGTATTCTACCATTTTGCCTATACCTATACTACTTCCTTTATGGAGGACATGTATCTTGAGGGATAAGACAATGGCAATAAATAATGTATATCCCGAATGATGGTAAATAAAGTTACCACTTCTGTACATTAGGTTTTTTTGGTTGAAAAGTTTGAACTCTTTTAGTTTAAACCAACCAATAAGATTTAAAGAATATAGTTAAATTTGTTAAGTCAATGCATGATCAAGAACGTGTTTACAATCTATTGTTCCCTCCCACCCTGAAAGTCTCCAGGGAAAGGTTTTCTAAAGAAAGAAAAAACGCAACAAAACTCCTGACAATCAAACTATCCTTCATTTTAATTAATTGATTATATAAGTTATTAGAGTTATACTTTTATTTTGTCTATTCTAATATTGGTTTAAAGAATACATCTCCCCTTTCCTTTCATGCCTAATACAAATAAAAATACTACTTAACCCATCTTAACTTCCAATCATGCCGCAAAAGAACCTCTAAATACAAAGTTAATTTTTCACAAAAATTAAATCATACGTCCATAGCCTCTTGGCAAAAGGGTTAAATATTTTAGGGAGGGAGGAGACATTGGACTAAATTTACACTAGTAAACAAAGTTTTATAAATGCCTTTGTTTCATTTGTTTACTTAAATACTTTTAGTACTTTTATCAGATTAGTTTTCAAACTTTTCAACCGATTATTTTAATCTACGGAATGGTTAATTTTGTTTATTATAATTAAGGATGTACATTAATTTATCGTCCATTGTCTGTCCCTTATGATCCCTGAAATGTTATAAACATGGATGCAAACTCTTATATTTTTCACTTGGCCATTTTCTTTAGAGAGTTGAATAAACTCCTTGAAAATATAATAGTAAAAAAAATTTAAGAATTTGTACTGTTTCACATGAAGATCAAATTAAATTTTAACTCGTAACAATTCAAAGATTTCTAATTATTTTAATTTACTTTTTGTATGTCTTACAACATTTGGAAATATATTTTAATGATTATTAGGCAGTATCCATTTAATAGCAATTGAAGCACCCTCACCCCCCACTTGTTTTAAAAAGCAAAGCGTTTCTATAATTAGGGTCAGTCCGTCCGTAAGTTCTCTTGTCTGTAACGGATAGCTTTTTATATTAATTTAGACATGTTAGAATTTTCCTATAGATTTAAAACTTTCCTTAATGATTCCTTAAGTACGTATGTCCATTTAGTACTAGCTGATTTTTTAACTTTTTGGAAATAACTTTTTGTTAAGATGAATAAAGATTCCTGGAACAAACATATACAATATTATAGAGCGAAGCATCTCTGTAATCAAATCATAAAAATTAAAGTATGTCCTTTGCAACAAATTTATGCACAATTTGATTTAGACTTACAAATTAATGTTCTGCTTATTAAGTTCTTACACTCTACAAGAAATATTCTCCTTACTTCTGAAAATAGAGGTTAGATTTTATGGATGTTGTCATCCTTTTTTTATATATGAAACATGGAAAGCATTTAAGTTTGATTCACTTTTGTTACACTTTAAGTTAGAGGCACAGCTTCTTATGAAGAAAAGGACGTGAAACTATGCTATTTCACAAAGTTCATGAATTTAAATATTTAAAAATTTTAAAAAACCTTCTCAAAATTCAAAATGATTTTGCAAGATTATTCTTACATTTGATGAATTATTAATATTCATTTTGTCCTTCATAATATTTCTTAGTTTTATTAGTGCATCTACTCTGTAGTTTCTGAAGGTTTGTACGTCTTTCTGTCTGTCTATGAAAGTAAAGATTAACCAAAGGGCAAAAAAAATAATATTTTTTATTTGTATAACAAATCACTGCTCTTTTCTAATTAAAATGCCCTTTATATGGACATAAAATGGCCTTGATTGTACCTTAAACTTGAAAGTTCAATAAAAACCTTTCAGAAAGTTTTTAATAATTCACTTAGATGAAACTAATGTCAATATATTGACAAATTTAGGGACAAAGCTTCTCTGATAAGCAAACAACTGTAAATCTATTTCAAAATGCATCAATAAATAAATGACTTACAGGTCAAAAGTACCTCTTACTATTTAAAGGGATCTTAAGGATAAGACAATTGACGATAAATTTTGGTACTTCTGTAGAATATAATTATTAGTTATAAACTTTTGATATTGCTAGTTTCAACCAACTAATCATGACTTAACCAAAGTATTCAAAGTTTTAAAGCCAACGAATGACAGATCGTATAGGTTGAAAATTTATCTCCTATTAACCTATCCCTGTATCAGACCTCAAACCCTTCTTTTTATATTTGATGAAGCTTATTAAAAGTAAAATTGGCCAACAAATAAGTTGTAAAATTTTTGATTTCCCAATTACTACAGCTTAAGGTGTTTAGACAAACACGGGAATTATTTTGAAGACTGCAGGACATAGGTCAAACTGTATTTTTGGAGGAAGCTGCGCTGTTTAAGTTCCAATTTTTGATCATTGAGAAAAAGTTTAATATGATACATTACCAATGTGGGATTAAAGTATTTATAAGCCTTAATGGGCAATTTCTAGTAGGGTAGGAAGGGGGAGGAAGGGCCACTTAAAAATTTTGCTTTAAAAAGAAAAGCTATTTTTGAGGGGGTGGCTTTCATTTTTTAGGTCTGATTTAATTCTCTTTGGACTACAGTCAATATAATTTATTCCAAATAGTAAGAGTTGGCAAAAATATTAAGAATATCTTATGCTACAACACTTTCTTCTCCCCATATATATACTCTCTACTGGATTGATTTCTCCTTAGCTGGGTACTTTAAATCATTTTAGTGGTGCGCAAGAGGTGGGCCAAAAGTGAGCCACAGCCACTGCTAAAAAACATTGATCTTTAAAACAGTTTTGGCGCAGTCCGATCCGCGCCAGTACAACTTTATAACTTTAGCCGTGTGAGTACATATTTTATATAAAATATCGTACTGACATGGCAAAAGTTATAAAGTTATATATTGTTTTATAATAAAACAATATATAATTTATTTTAAAAATAGTTATAAAAATGTTTTCATGATAGTTTTGCAATAAAGTATTAAAACTAATTGAAAAAAAAATATTTATTTATTAAATATGGTTCACCCCGATCTGGCGTAGTGGTTACACTAAACGAGTGTAACTGGCGCGCCAGAGATGAACTGCTGGGTGCGCTGGATTGCCTATGCCATTTGATTTAAAGATTGATATAAGGTGCGCCGATCTGGACCACCTCTGGCTCGCCCCGATCTAGCGCACCACTAAATGATTTAAAGATCCAGCTCTTGTCAAAATGCAAGTATTAAAGAAAAAAGAAAACAAGTTCTTTTGTAGGTTGCATTGAAGGAACTGATTTCTCTTTCCTAATTAACCTTTTAAAGCCTTGCAAAAACAGCAATCCACAAATATACCACACTATGCGCTAAAAACAAAAGAAAGTTTAAGGAAAGCGCCACTTATATTCCAAGCATCTTTAGGGATATGACAATTGACAACAAAATATCTCTTCCGCTCTCTTCTGATTCTGTAAACATAACATATTCGACGGTCAGAAGCCCATAGTTGAACCTCTTGAACGGACGGATTTTCATATTACATAGAGTTATCAACACAGTTTAATTAAACATGTTATTTTTATTTGATAGGTCCAATACACAGTGTTTCACAGTGGAGGTAAGAAATGTGGGGGGGGGGGGTTGATTTTGCATCATAAAAAGGGAAAGGTGGTGAGGTATTTAAATTTTTGCATTTAACTATGACTAATTTTTCTTATTTAACACATATAAAGCCAATATGTACTTTGTAGGGAACGTGTGTAGCATACTGTTCGTGTTAAAAACATCACCTTTGCAGCTTTCAGGTGAATTTCTGATAGGTGTCGAGCCCTGATATATACAAACAAAATAACTACCAAAAAGTTTGTTTGGAGTTCATATTAAATTTTAACTTATTTTATCTTTAGCATAATGTGATATGGCAATTGATGCTATATTTTCTTCTTTTCAATACTTATGTTTTGCAATCACCTTCAGAAATCTTTAATTAATGGATAATTATCAGTTTTATAATTATTTGCCATTGTGTCCTCCCATCAAGCAAACGATGATATTATAATTCAAATTAAATTTTGTACATCGATCAATCTATATTAGTCATTTATCGCATCGTATTATAGACAGCTTTCCGCGGATGATTAAATGAAAACTTACAAGATTTAAACCATTTTGGTCCTAAAAAAAGTGGTTTTTAATTTAATATTAATATTTGTGGAAAATTGTCTCTAATACGGTGCTATATATGATTTTTCAGCATGGCTGAGAACCGGCAGTAATCCAGCGGATATCAATAGATTTCGAAGCCATACTTGAAAATATTTTGTTATGTGGGGGGGGGGGGGGGTTGATTTCCTGAACCCTTCTTATCCCTCGCTTGGCCTCCTTTTTTCTCAATCCATCTATCTATAAATCTACAAATCTATTTATCTATACCAATCTATATCAATATACTTGAATCTATTCACTATTTATCCATGACCATTATAAAAAGCTATGACAAAGCAATCAACCTTTTGATTAAACTGAGATAACCTTTCAATTGGGTTTGCCTGTTTATGATTTCCAAACAGACATATAATGAAAATTTCATTAGCTAGTTTAAAAAATAATTAGCAAATGAAAATAAAAACATTTAAATCAGGTTTCATACAAATCAGATTATTCTTTCATAACTACAAATGCAGTAAAAAAAAAAATAACTTATTATAACAAAACTATGCTATAAAAAGTTTATTTGCTATACTTTAAGAACATATTTTTTTACAATTTGATAATGGTTAAGATACAAGAAAAAACTAGAGTAATAAACCTTTGATTAGGCCTTATTAAAAATGTACCGACATTTAAGATTTTTACAAGAACAATTACGCGACAAGTAGTGCAAGAATTAAAACATTGCAGGTATAATTTTGTTCATAGGTAGTGCAACAAAAACAGACAATATCATAAAAGAACATAAAAATTTCATTGTAATAATAAATGTAAAAATATTAATCAAAGTTTGAATTGAAATTAATATACTTATGGCCTATATTTTTGATCCATACTTGTTTCACGGTTTTATAGACAGTTGTCCGCGGATATTAAAAAATAGTATTGATTATGGAATTTTTGGAATTCCTTTCACCCACTGCCCTCTCTGAAGGTTCTACCATGCAGGAAGGTCGCCACAGAGGATCCAGTCTAAACGCAGCTCACCCCCTACCCCTACGGGGGGTTCAAGAAGGGCTAACTCCCCATCTTGGTAGAAAAACATAGTTACTGAAATGTTTACGAATCAAAACCAAATATTACCTGACCAAAGTGCACAAGAAGCTTCAGAAATGGAGAACAGGATGGCTGGACGTGGACCAGACAGGCGGATGATCTTGAGCACAAGGTCTTCAGTTAGGATAGGATGCTGGAATGTTCAAACAATGTTTCAAGCGGGGAAAACCGAAATAGTGTTAAATGAAATGAATAGGTACAATGTTCAAATTCTGGGATTAAGTGAGTCAAGGTGGATAGGAACAGGTGAAGAAAACCTCAGAGATGGTGTCAAGCTACTTTACTCTGGTCACAGTCAACTAAATGCAAAACATACCCAAGGAGTTGCATTTATGCTATCTAAAAATGCACAAAAGTCACTCAAAAGCTGGGAACCCCATGGACCAAGAATCATAGAAGCATTTTTCAAAACCTCCATGAAAAATATTAATCTGAGGGTTGTCATGTGCTACGCTCCAACAAATGAAGCTGAAGATTTAGCTAAAGACAACTTCTACAGTAAGTTGGAGAGTGTGATTCAAAAAAAGTACTCAGCTAAGGATATCCTTATCCTTATGGGTGATATGAATGCAAAAGTTGGAGACAATAATGATGGTTATGAAAGAGTAATGGGTAAACATGGCCTTGGAACTATGAATAATAATGGTGAACGGTTTGCTGACTTTTGTCTGGAGAACAACCTGGTTGTTGGAGGCACTGTTTTTCCTCACAAAACAGTCCATAAATATACATGGACATCACCTGGTGACAGAGTTAGGAACCAAATTGACCATATCTGTATTTCCAAGAAATTCAGAAGATCTCTTTTAGATGTAAGAACTAAGAGAGGTGCTGATTGTAACTCAGACCATAACCTAGTCATAGCAAAAATACAGCTAAAACTTAAATTTATGAGAAATGAAAATTCCTACAGAGAGAAGTACAATTTAAATAAACTAGTCAATCCTGAAGTCAACCATGAATTTACATTGAAACTTACAAATAAATTTGCAATTCTGACAAATAACATAGATACAGATGACGAAGATGATGAAAACTCTACCAACAACTTAGATACTGTTGAAACAACATGGGAGTACATCAAAAAATCCTACAATGAAGTATGCATAGATGTTTTGGGTAAGAAAAAAAGAGAGGAGGAAGAATGGCTTTCAGTTAATAGTCTGAATCTTATTGAACAGAGAAAAGAGTTAAAGTTAAAACTCTGCAACTCTGACAGCTTGGAGCTCAAAGAATCCTACAGAATCCTGTCAAAAAGAATCAAAAAAAGTGTCAGGAGTGATAAACGGGACTACATTGATGCACTTGCTACCAAGGCTGAAAGTGCCGCAGCAAGAAATGATTCAAAAGAAGTCTACAATATCACTAAAAAGCTTATCAATAAGAAAGCATCCTCCACCCCTCTCATAAAGGATAAAGAAGGAAATACTCTCTCATCCTTTGAAGAACAGCAAGCCAGATGGGTTGAACATTTTAATAATGTTCTGAATCGGCCCCCTCCAGTAGGTAATATCAATATCCCTGATATCGATGAAGACCTTGCTGTGAATGTGGCTGCACCTACAAAAGAAGAAATCCTTAAATCAATTAGCTCTCTAAAAAATGGTAAAGCAGCTGGTCCTGATGATATACCAGCAGAAGCCATGAAAGCCAGCCAAGAGGTTTCTGCAGATGCAATAGAAGTACTTCTCAAGAAAATTTGGGAGAAAAACGAGATCCCTCAAGACTGGAAAGATGGACATCTTACTGTCCTTCCTAAAAAAGGTGATCTATCCATCTGCGATAATCACAGAGGCATAATGCTTCTGTCAGCTCCTGGCAAAGTGCTTAGCAAAATACTGCTAGAAAGATTAAAATCTGCTATTGACCAAAAACTAAGGAAAAACCAAGCAGGATTCAGGTCAGGAAGATCTTGCTCAGACCAAATAGTAACACTAAGAGTTATTATTGAACAATGCTTAGAAATGAGAAAACCCTGTATTATTAACTTTGTTGACTACCAAAAGGCGTTTGATAGCTTGGACAGGAACACCTTATGGAAAATACTGGCCTTCTATGGTGTCCCCAGAAAGATTATTGATATAATTAAATGCATGTATGATAATCAAAATGTTAAAGTTCTCTTCAAAGGCAAGCTCTCTAACTCTTTTATTGTACTAACAGGAGTTAGACAAGGCTGTCTATTGTCACCATTTCTATTCCTCCTTGCAATAGATTTCATTCTAAAATATTGCAATACTGGAAATGGCTTTCCTTGGGCTGGAGATGAAGAACTGGATGACCTAGATTTTGCCGATGATCTAGCAGTAATCTCTGACTCAGTTAACAAGATTCAAGACAAAACCAACGAAATCAAAGATAGATCAGAAGCAGTAGGATTACTAATCAATGCAGCTAAAACTAAGATTTTAAGAATTAACATTGATGACAACACACCTGTTCTGTTGGATAATGAGGAAATTGAAGCTGTAAACAGCTTCACATATCTAGGAAGCATTGTCAACAAAGAAGGTGGAACTGAAGAAGATGTAAACAGCAGACTAAAGAAAGCCAGAAATGCGTTTGGAATGCTTACTAAAATATGGAGATCAACACACATCAGAACAAATACAAAAATCAAAATATTTAACTCAAATGTTAAGTCTATTCTATTATATGGATCCGAAAGCTGGAGTCTTACTAAGAAACTAGAATCAAAAATACAAGTTTTTATAAATACCTGTCTCAGAAGAATATTAAAGATATTTTATCCACAAATTATTTCTAATACTGACCTCTGGAACCTTACCAAATAACCCCCCGTACATATACAAATTAAGAAAAGAAAATATAGATGGATAGGACATACTCTGCGGCGACCTATAACCGAGGTACAAAGAGAAGCTTTGACCTGGGAACTAGAAGGCTCCAGGCGGCGTGGTGCACCAAAGCTTACCTGGAGACGCAAGCTCACATCTGAACTCAGAGAGCTAGACAAAACCTGGGAGGAGATTGAAGCCTTGGCACAAGTCAGAACATCTTGGCGAAGATTCGTGAACAGCCTAAGTCCCCCTGTTGGATAATATGGCTGTAAGTAAGTAAGTAAGTACTGCCCTCTTTGACAAAGTTTGTAAATAGTACAAAACCAAATATTGATTATATTTTTAGAGCAGTATACAATTTATACAGTATACAGTATATTTCCTTTTGTACTTTTTAAACTTAAGTACATTCTTGGACTACTAGGTTTCTGTCATTGGAGACATTGCTTTTCAATACAAATTAGCGGCTGGGCTCTAGGGACATTATATTCGAAGGGAAAGAAGGAGAGAGAAATATAGCCTTAGTTCATACTTAGACTTATGTAAAGCTTCCCTCAACTCACAGTTGTTATCGAGATCTTAGTGGACAAACAACAATACCTTACTACTTTATATAAAAAGACAAATATTATTGGTGATAAAGCAAGCTGCAAAGTTTAACCGAGTTTGCTAATAAAAAGTGTTGTAAGCCTAATGTTTGAATCATGAAGAGTTCATGAAGGAGTGATACCATCAAAGTCAAGAAAAGCGTGATGACACAAAAATAATAAAAAATGATAATTTACAATTTTTCCAAATTAAAATAGTAACTATGTATTTGTATGCTAAACACCTATATCAGAACTATCTGTTTTAAATGATTATTATTTACTTTAATTAAATTTACATTTCAGCATAATTTTAGGAATATTTAGTAGATACTATCCTTCCCAGTAAAAGAGCAGTCCAAAAAATGCTGCCAATAATTTGTTTGTAATTTAGTAGCACTCCTCTGTTCGTAAGCAAGCCTATTTCATGACAAAGATAGGGAAATGTTTTCTCAAGACATAATACAGTTAGGGAGTTGAATCCATTTTTATAGAAGCAGAAACATAATCTATGATTATGGTTTGGACCCTCTAAAACTGTAATCTACCCTTCCACTTTCCCCTCTCTTGGTGAAGATATCTTCAACGCCGATACGATTTTTGAAATGTAAGATTCCACTTTCAATAGAGGCGAAACTGGAATCATACATTCATGTTTACATATCAGCGTATTCATAAACATTGATTTCCTTATTTATATCGACATAATAGTAATGTATTATTCTACTTTCAATAGAGACAAAACTGGAATGATACATTCAAGATAACATATCATATATTTAAATTGACATAGTAGAAATGGTACATATTAGTTAGTTTTTTTTATATTTTTATTAGTTTGAAGTTGTTAAGAAAAAAAGGACCTAAAAATAAAGGTTGCTAACACTTAACAATCAGGCCCATTTCCGGACCTTAATAGTTCAACGCTCCCCCCCCCCCCCCACATATCATCTCAGCTCCTATTAGAGTTAGATGGCAAAAAAAATTGTGCATGTTCCCTGTTAAATGATAAATTTCCGACTTTAATTAAGACAAAGTCATTTTTTTGCTTACTTCACCCTTTCATTTAACAACTTTCTTTTTAAGGTTAATTAAAATGTTAAATGGATGTAATTTCCTTATTTTTGAAGCTAGAACAATTTTTTTCAGAAAATGTTTATCTTAAAGTAAATTTTATATTAGAAATCTCAAAACATAAATTATCTTATTTGTTGGCTTAACAACTTTGGGGACTTTTACTGAATTTTGATCTAATATCTATAATACAAAGTAGAACAATGTCTTTCAGTCTGTCTGTCCGTCCATCCAGCTGTCCCTTAAGATCTCAGTAACAACTGAACTGATCAGATTCTACTCTTCAGGGTATATACCTATTGGTCCTGTTGTGGTTTTAAGCTATTTTCTTGGGGGGTGGGACAAACCCAACCCCCAAAAAATTAAAATTCCCCCCCCCCAAAAAAAAAATATTCTGGTGATGCTCATAAATTATGGGCGCAGCACCTCATGAGGCAAAGCTCCTAGAGGCTAGGGGCGAAGCTGCTAGTAATTAATAACCTAACCAATCCAAATCCAATAAAAGTCCCCAAAGTTGTTAAACCAGCCAATAAGAAAACGTTATCATAAAACTTTGGGGACTAGTGTAATAAACAGTCCATTGTCCACCTCTCTCTATGCTAGTTCCCAAAGTTTAACAATAACGTTTTCATTTTTGTTTGCTTAACATCTTTGGGGACTTTTACTGAATTTTAATTGGTTAGTTTATTTAGTATAGTGTCGAAACGTTTCAACCACTGATGGCAAATTACAGTAGGGGTATTTTTGGGAATGTACATCCATTTATCGGCTATTGTCTTAAACCCATCAGATCCCTGGTGTCGATAAATTTGAATTAAAGTACCTAGAGGTTTTGGACCAGCTAAGAAGGTAATTTCAGTCCAATGTTCCCTACCTCCCTGGGTACAATAAAAGTTGTGTACAGGGAGGGAAAAATGGACAAAAAATTAAATAAATTCTGTCTATAATAACATGAGAAAACAGAATGAGAAGGACAGTAGCACCCTGTAATCGTTATCAGAAAGTTCTGAATGTCCATTTAAACAGGGATCGGAAGCCTCACGTAAGCCGCGCATAAGCCTCAGTTTTAAACCTGCTTGTGAGCAGAAAAAAAATTTTAGAAAGAAGGATTGTCTGCTAAAGAGCCGTTTTATACATCCAGCTGAATTTTATTGTGATAAAATCACGATTTCACTGAGGCTTACACGCGGCTTACGTGAGGCTTCCGATCCCTGCATTTAAAACATTTGACGAAGCTTTTTATATTAAGAGTTATAACAAAATAAATTGATAAGATACATACAAAATGTTATTGCTTCTAAGCAACGTTTTCTACAAAAAGGGTTGGTAGAAGTCTATATGTATGTCTAAAAAAATCATTCTTATGGTTTGCAGGTTTCTATAACTATGTCTTATGCCTCTAATAAGGGAGGGTTTAAATTTCAGTAGTACCCTTAATTGGTTGATGAAAACTGGCATTGTCAAAACTAAACAGCCAAGATTAGTTGTTTATTGCTTCTGTTTTTCCAGTTTTGTTAGTCCTGAAGGGGCGAAGGCCCAGTCTAACAAAACTGGTGTTCATTACAACTTTTTACTTTACTATTTGTAGAAAAATGTCTATAATACAATACAATAAATGGTTTCAAGTATGGATTAGACGGGTCTGATCCAGCGGATATTAATTGGTTTCGTAGCCATACTGGAAAATCATAAAAAATCATGGACAGAATGACGGACAGGCAGAAAAGTGAATTGTAGAGTACCATCGCATTTTATTCTTTCTTAGTATTCATATCCAGAGAGGGAGCAGACAACTGACTGCTTATTACAACAGTACACAAAGTTTTACAACAACGTTTTCTTATTCATTGGCTTTGGGGATTTTTACTGAATTTTGATTGGTTGATTAAATTGTGTTTATAAACGTTGGAACCACTAATTTTAATCTACAGAAGAGGTTATTTAGAGTGTCATCATTATGGATGTGCATTAATTTATCGGCCATTGTCTTATCTCTTTATATCCCTGATATGTTTCATAATTTTATTTGTTAGCTTTGCTTAAAGGGACTGTGAACGAGAAAATTTCTCATCAGATTATCAAACCTTAACATCATCTCATTAATATAATCTCAAATATAGGGCAAAACTGTCTCTCGTTTCCTTAAAAAACGGCTTTTTCCGACGATTTTTACTAAGTCCAAGTTTGGAGAAAAAATTTCCGGATTATATAAATGTGCAGTTAATTGTCTTTTTTTCCTTCTATAGCTAAAACTAAACTTTTTTACATAGTTCTCTATTTTTCCTAACGATTACGCTTACTTTTAACAATATCCTTGCTGTAAACCAATGTATAGTTACTTAAAAATTGATAAAATAAGTAATATTTTTTATTGAAAACCAAATACAATAACAAAGCAGAAACAGGTTATTTTATTAGTATCCAAGTAACTTTAGATGGCCCATCTCTCGCCCACCTTTAATTACAAAGAAGGCGTCTTAACTTTTTTGCTTTTTATTTAAGATAGCTAGCCGGTTCTTTTAGTAAGTAATAGATGTAAAATGGTCCATAGAATTCAAATATGAAATCGGTTTTTTTGTAGACCTCTTATTTTTGATGTAATTTAAGTTTTTTAAAAAAATAATTAAGTCAGTTTTAAGGTACTAAAACGCAACAAAATATAAGAAGAAAATTGCCAGTATGAACAAAATTAGTAAGATCTTTAATTTGACACCTTACTTTTAAAATTCTGTTGAGTAATTATTGAAAAAATCTATTTTTTTAACTTCGGTTTAATAAAAACTTTAAACCTAAATATTTTCTCAAACAGACATAAAAAATATGGGTTCATATATA
Source organism: Acartia tonsa (assembly GCF_053477335.1). Lineage (NCBI taxonomy): Eukaryota > Metazoa > Arthropoda > Copepoda > Calanoida > Acartiidae > Acartia > Acartia tonsa. The sequence goes on along the minus strand of NC_137266.1, from coordinate 28,222,710 downwards.
CCTATAGAATCAGAAAAATATTACGAATCCATTCTAAGCAAAATTGAAAAAGTTTTAGAAAACTATAATAAAAAATATGTTTTTTTTCAGAATCATAATTTTTGGCTTTAAAGGGTTGACTTGAACAAAACCTGAACAAAACCTAAACAAATGTACATACACTGTAACAGATATTTTTTAAACACAAGAAACAATGATGCATTTTTAACTGCATTGTTTTGAAGTTTATAAACAGACTGAAGCATATTTGTTCATACTTTTTTATTCTTTACATGTTATGTAAGTATCACTATTTTTATTGTAGTATCTATTGTATATATTGTATGAACATTATCCTTTTTTTTTGTCAATTCTATTGATTAAGTTTTGATGTGAAGCTTCCTGATTCGTCAATTTTTGAGATTTTTGATTGGCTAGTTTAATAGTTAAAATTAAGTATTGCCTGTAAAAATATAATATTTTAGGCCATTTTTATTTTTTTAAGTTTTTACTTTTTTTCAATTTTGCTTAGAATGGATTCGTAATATTTTTCTGATTCTAAAGGTATATATGAACCCATATTGTTTTTGTCTGTTTCAGAAAATATTTAGGTTTAAAGTTTTTATTAAACCTAGGTTAAAAAAATAGATTTTTTCGATAATTACTCAACAGAATTTTAAAAGTAAGGTGTCAAATTAAAGATCTTACTATTTTTGTTCATACTGGCAATTTTCTTCTTTTATTTTGTTGCGTTTTAGTACCTTAAAACCAACTTAATTATTTTTTTAAAAAACTTAAATTACTTCAAAAATAAGAGGTCTACATAAAAACCGATTGCATATCTAAATTCTATGGACAATTTTACATCTACTACTTACTAAAAGAACCGGCTAGCTATCTTGAATAAAAAGCAAAAAAGTTAAGACGCCTTCTTTGTAAATGATAAAGGTGCAATTTTTCTTTTTAAACAGTCTGATAAAAGTGTAAACTAATTCTTCAAAATGGATTATTTATTGTCCAACACAATAAAAAAGGATATCATTATTTTAAATAACCTATGAGATTCAACCCTTTTTAGACTTTGAGGTATTTTTTTTGTCAATAATACAAATTTAAGATAGATCTTTTTTACCTAATTACTATGTTATAAAAAAAAATAATTGGCAATTTTATATTACAAAATATATTCCTTAACAGTAACTAAATTGTTTCAACTGTATATGACAAGTTAAATACCCCTACACACATTTTAAGAAACAAAAACGTTCAGATTTTCCTTGTTTTTTCCTTTTTCCCTCTCAAAATACCATAAAATCAATGCATTATTTTTAGATATTTTTGTTAATAGGACGTTTTTGGTTGATCAGTGTAGTGAAATGTGCTTAGAAAATGTTAAGATTTGATAATCAGATGAGAAATTTTTACGTTCACACTCCCTTTAAGTGAAAGCTTTTCATTACATTAAGTTTTAAGTCTTAAGTATGTGTTATAACATATAACATAGGCCAAAGTTAAACTTTATCTGAGAGTGATAGGACAATGGCAGATTGGTTATCATACCTTTTCTTAAAAATGAAATGGTTTGGCAAGGGTAATTAATTTTCCATCGTCCTTTACCATTATCCCAAAGTTGATTAAATCTATAAGGCCTTTGAATCTAATTTATTAAGCTATTTGAAATATATTTAAATCCATTTTTACAGTTTTAAAGAATCCTGAGATATGAATTACCTTTACATAAATTCAATCCACCTACAATGAAAGCCAAAATAGATAGGCAAAATTTCTGGATTCTATTTTGTACTTCAGTTTTAATTTTCATTGGTTTGAAATAAATGCACATTTAAAATAATCTTTGTCTAAGAAAAGGAAGGGATTAAGGGGTGGGTGAAGTTCTGACACATTTGTAAAAACCTGGTGTATTGGCTTTATCTTTGGACTGAGAGGATAGGTTATTAGGGATAAAATCATTCTTATATGATGAATTTCGCCCAGATTTAAGATTTTTTGGAGAGGCCTCCAGGTTCCGGAGCTCCAGGCCTCCAGGTGGTCTCTCTACAAGTAAAAATAAAATTAAAAATTTTAAGAGTTAGAAGTCAGCTTATGAGACAAAATATGTATGTTTTTTTCTTCAAATATGTGAATAACAATCAAAAAGAAGCATATTTTGTTTTATAAGTTAACCTTTAACTCTTCAAAAAAATCTTATTTTTAATTTTTATCTGTACAGAGACCACCTGGAGGCCTGAAGCTCCGGAACCTGGAGGCCTATACAAAAATCTTAAATCTGGGGAAAATTTTTCATATAAGAATGATTTTATTTCTAATAACTTATCCTCTCAGTCCAAAGATAAACCCTATACACCAGGTTTACGCAAATGTGTCAGAACTTCCCCCCCCCCCCCCCTATTACTCCTCCTTCTTTTTCTTCACTTCAACTGATACAAGCAACTTTTACTATAAATGTCCATTTATTTACTCCATCCACTTTTAACTCACAAATCAGACCAAATTGTTCAGCAATTGATCAGTAATTTACCACAAAAATGCACAATTAGATAAGCAATTAACCTTTTAGTGCTTACTTACACAGTGAGAGATTACTAGGGAAATATTAAGATGAAATAGATTGAACAAAAAATTACAAATATATACAATTGAATTAATTAATAAACGACTTTCTTAAAATAATTTTGATTACTCATTCGATACACTTTAAAAGTATTCTTTTAAATAAACAAAACATCTTTTATAAAAGGCTCTTTGTATGTTTTGTTTATTTAATTAAGAATATACAACAATGTTTAAATTATATATAAAATCTATGCTTTTTTTCATAATTGACATAATTTTAAAATAGTATGGTACATTTCTATTATGTCGATGTTAAAAAAGTAATGGAAGATTACAGAAACATAGATATTAAAAATGTAAACCATGATTCCAGTTTCGCCTCTATTGAAAGTGGAATCTTACATTTCAAAAATCGTATCGGCGTTGAAGATATCTTCACCAAGAGAGGCAAAAGTGGAATCTTACATTTCAAAAATCGTATCGGCGTTGAAGATATCTTCACCAAGAGAGGGAAAAGTGGAAGGGTAGATTACAGTTTTAGAGGGTCCAAACCATAATCATAGATTATGTTTCTGCTTCTATAAAAATGGATTCAACTCCCTAACTGTAATATAAAATTATTTATATCAAGTAAACACTCATCGTGTTGTTGTTATATCAGATCATTTGATGCACGAAATATTCATGCAAAGGGATTTAGGTAATTAAGGAGTATATATAAAATTATTATAAGAAACACTCAATTGACAAACGTTTTAGTCTTAATATTATTTTCAATCATTTGGAATGGTAGAAGTAGGAACCATATTTGTCTATTTTGTAAATATTATATAAGCGAGGGAGAATGCCTTAGCCCATCTTATCAACATGCACAGAACTTCTCGACAGAGGTTTTGTATGTTGATGGATGCTACTTAACAATAACTTTAATACCTATCTTTACATTATATCTGTCTTTATTTGAGAATAACTATCCCTGGGTTTATGCAAGCATAACCCTAGATCACAGGGTCTGATTGCAAAATAACAAATTGGAACAAATTATTGAGACCAACCTATCATAGGTAGGCATACATATACATAGATAGAAAGATAGATCAGCAGAGTTTTCAATGTAGAGATAGATAGGTAAGTTGACAGTTAGATAGATAGATAAATGAATGAATGTATAGAACTGATTAAAAAAAAGCATAATGATGAAATAATGGTATTCCTATTGTAAAAATTTCTGAGGTGTTTTTCTGTTAATATCTAGCTAACCATTGTGACTGTTTGAATTTTCTCGATTTTTAGTGAATCTTTGTATAGGTCATAGAATGAATTTTAGACTATTTTATTTTTAAGGCTTCGAGTTTACAACAACAAATCAAGATTTAATTATCCAATGAACATAGGCCCACGAATTAATCAACGTTATTAATAAACTTTGCGTACCAGTATAATTTACAGTTAAATGCCCCTTCCCTCCCTAGCAGATATGAAAGTCTGAACGTCAACTGGTAATAAATTTTGTAATTCTTCTGATAGTTTATAAGTTATGTTAGGTGTCAAACTTAATTATACAAAAGATTCCACAAATTTTAATTAGAAAAGATTTAAGAACCTGTCCTGTATAGTATATAAAATTGTAGCTTTTCTAAAATTGTCTACGGTTTGACGTTTGCAATAATTAGGGTTTAGTGTTAAAGATACAAATATGAAAATAAAAACACCGCCTTACTATTCTATAATATGTATAGAGTTGCTACGCTTCTTGTTATATCATATAAAGTAGTAAATTTTGTTCACTAAGACATTAATAACCAATGAACCGATTGAGTTCTTCAATCTAAAAAAGCTATATTTTTAGTTAATTGTGTAGGCTATGTTACTTTTTGTTGTCTTGAGACGGTTTTTGGATATTTTTTTAGCCTCCTGTCCCCCCCCCCCCCCTCCTACCCTTCAAATAAATGTATATGTATATGTAGACCCACTTTGAAGACAGATCCCTTAAATGCTGAGAACAAAAAGATACCTAAATTAAGCCATAATACCGTTTAGACATTAGAAGAAAAGCTTCTATCCCCACTTTGGATGTTTTTATCCTTGTTTCATTTTGTTGTTTGATTTATTATGTTTAAAATCCTCCCACTAATTTAAGACTAAAGCTGTTACAGAAAACATATTTTAGGCTTTTAAAATTAATTATAGTAGATGAATTAGTTTATATAATTGATTCTTTTACGGTTTTTCAAGATTTTTTAAGAATCTGTACTTAATAGATAGATAGAAAACTGATTGTAAAAGGTAGTTCAAAGATAGATACTGGTTAAATTAGTGAATATAGGTCTATATATTTTATTAATTACTTGCACCTTCACCCCTAGAGGCATCTAGGGGCACCTAAAGAAAAACTAGGACCGATTGGAGGGGTGGGTGGGTGAATGCATCTTCCCTGGACGTATATAAGGTTTAGTGGTTAGCGAAATCCTTCGCTTCGCACAGCAAACAGACCTCCTGGTACTTTTATATGTACTAGCGGCTACGCCCCTAGAAGCCTCTAGGGGCACTTTATGTAGGATAGGGAAAAGTTGACCTCATCCTATTTTAAATTTGAGTTTCAAAGAGTTAAAACATATTTTGTGGGGGGAGGGGAGTGAAGACACCCTCCACAAAAAAAGTTTAAAAACTTCCCAGGACATATAAGAAGCTTCACTGTAAAGGAGAACAATATCGGTTTAGCAGTTAGCGAGATCCTTCAAAAACAGACAAAAAACGCTTACTACTTTATATAATAGGAAGGATTGATTAAAGATAGATAAATAAAAGTTAAATATATATATAAATAGATAAATGGTATATAGATAGATTGAAAGATAAATTGAAGGAAAGACAGATGGATGGATAGATAGATAAGATATGTAAAAACTGGCCTGATAAATCTTCAAAGCACTTGTTCTAGATTTTTATCTAAGCATGATTTTTAGCGGTGGTCTAAAATTATAAATTTGTAGATAGATGGATAGATAAATAAGCCTTCTTTTAGGTCCCGAGAAGGTTTAAGAAATCTTGTTTAAGGGATTGAAGCTGAAACCTCTCAAGAGAAACAGTCCCTAAAAAAATGTTAAAAAAATTGAAAGCAATGGCATTAATATAGGTTTGTTAAAGTTTCCTAGAAATCTTAATTTATTTGGCATAATGATTCCTGTAACAGTAAGGTACGACTTAGAAATGGTACAACTCTAAAATCATTACCAGAAAGTCCTAAAATATAACTGTGTCTTTAAACAGCATCCTGTAACTAAGCAATTTTACAACAAATTTAAATACATCGTTTGTTATGCAGAAGATGATTAAAGTCCCTCAACAGATTATGACGACATACGATAAAATAACCAATGAGACGCCAGCATAAATTTTAACAAAGGTCAATTACAGTGTATACTGGCCATTCATAGGCTTTCTATCAGATGACGTCATAATCTGTTCAGGGACCTTAATTATCTTCGTTATGAAATCTAAAAATATTGAAATTCAATTGTGTTTTTGACAAAGACAAAAAAGCTTAATAAGGTTGATGTCCTGTCCATTGCAGAATGGCCACGCATCTAAAACGACAAAGACTATATCAGTCTCAATTATATTCGTGGCAGCCATTTAAGTTATTTGCAACATTTAACAAGGTTAAAAACAATCATAAGTTGCAAAGCTTAAATATGATTCTTCCTTGTGAGAATATGAGACAAAGTGAGTAAAAGATACTTAAAAATCGTTATCTGATGTGAATTGGACCATAAATTACATTAATACCCAAAGTTTACAAATTCGCTCTCTCGTTAGCTTAAGCACTTATTTTTATCAAATTTTGATTAGTTGGTTCAAGCTATCAGTGTCCAAACTTAACAACCGATAATTTAAATCTACAGATGTTTGTTTATTTTAATTTGGGATGTACATTAATTTACGGTTTATTTTATTATCCTCTGTCTTTCTTGAGAAATATTAAATTAGTATTAGGCAAATTCTTTTACCTACTAATTACATAGCAGCAGTAGGAACTGATTTACTTTTGGTTAAATTTTATACACTTTGTCAAGATAAACTTTAATTGGAAGTATGACTAAAGAGTATTACATAGCTGCTACGCTACCAAACTATGGTAGGTACGTATTTATCCTATTTGCAAAAATGTTTGCATTAAAAATAGTTTCACGATTCTCTTTTCAAATGCTTAAAAATCTCTATTTCTATTAGACATTATGCCTATTAGAGTGTTGACTTATTCAATTATTTTTTATTACAACATTTTTCAGAAAAATAGCTTAAGACCAGTATAATGCTTTCCTAAAGTTTCAATTAATGATTTTTTGACGTTTTAGAAATCTAAAGCAACAGACAGTATACTTATAGTTCAGTAAACTAATTTTAGAAAAGAGGATTTATATATCATTAGATCAATTCTAGTTTGACTACCTATCCACAGTTCTAAATGGATAAGACAATGGCTAATAAATTGATTTACATCCCCAATGATGATATACAATATTACCCCATCTGTATATTATAATTAGTGGTTGAAACATTTGGACACTCAACTAAATCAACCAACCAATCAAAATTCAATGAATCCCAAAAGCCAAAGAACAAGAAAACGTTATTATAAGACTTTGGGGACTAGTCTAATAAAGTCCCCATCCTTCCCTACTACCGACCAAATCCAATAATTTAAAATGTAAAGGAATGTGGGGTTAAAAGCAAAATATATAGTTTTTTTTGGCTAGTATTTTCCTTGACTGAATCATTAACAGCTCTTCACATTTTTGATTCTTATTAAAAGGTTGTACAATTAAAGAGTTGGTTGCCTTTAACAGGTAGGTTATATAGGGTCTTTTCTATATTAAAAAAATCAACCAATGTTTTAAGCAGGTGTTTGTTAAACACAAAGAGGGGTGGGAGGGCATTAGTCTATTAGTTATACTGGTATCCAAGGTTTTATAAACACGTTTCTTCATTCGTTGAATCTTTGTGGACATCACTTAAATATTGGCTGGGTATTACACAATTTAAGAGTTTTAATTTCCGTCAATATTTTTAATCTACAGATGGGGTAGTTTTTGTTTATTATATTTGAGGATGTACATCAATTTATCATCCATTGTCTTTTCTATTCACATCCCTGACTGAACATACACACAAATATACATCTAACTACTTTATTATCTTTGTTAATATACATTTATTCCTACCACTCCTGGCTAAATGAATCTCACGATTTTAGGCCTAAAAATATACATCAATCTTACTGTTAATTTCATATCAAAAGATTCAACCATATTTTAACTGTTTTCGTCATAAAATAAGGTAGCAGCAAAATTATTTTTTGTAAAGTAAAAGGATGATCGTCCCTCTGTGTTTAAACTGGTTAATCTATATATTTCCCCCCTCTTTATATTTTTTTTCGGTTTTAAAACTTCCGTAAAAGCTATGTAACATTAAGTTGACTGAAAAATTTGTCAACCCTGTTCTAATCAGCAATCCTTATTAATGTATGTGTGTGTGTGTATTTAGAGTAAGGATCTTGGTAACCATTGAACCGATATGGTTCTCCTTTACCCTTACAAAAGAAATCTCACCTAAAACATTCCTTTCCCCTCGATCCCAAAAATATTTTTAAAATTAAAATTGAAAGTAGAGGTTTGACCCCCCCACCCTTTCACTCTAGTGCACTTATAGACCTATCCGCCAGAATACTATAAAATAATTAAAATATCTAATATTTATGAAAATAAGAAATAATATTTAATAGTTTTGAGAATACAATTGTAATAATATTATAATTGCAATTGGGTGATCAAAAATTGTTTCATGTTATCAACCAATGAAAAAAAAGTAAAATTATAGCAAACCTATTATGCATTTGCAATACAATAATAATTGTTAAACAATTAGAAAAAATAACACCCATAAAAGCAAAGCTAATACGATATAAATCTATCAAAAAATTGCTGAAATACAGGATAAATAATATGAATGTACTGATTTTTCATTGTGTCTAATCATCCTAGGTATCACTATTCATGATTTAAACATGACTTTTCTAGTGTCAATATAGCTGAAAATCAACATGTTTAAACAGAACGAAATGGTAGCTTAAGTTTGAAATCTATAGGACGATTTTAAGAAGGGCTTTATTTAGCCCCCTCCAATCAAAGAAAAATAAATAGTTTTGAAGTGTTTTTGTTGTATGGTAGGGACGCCATGAGAATTGGTAGTGGGATATAGACAATGAAAATTTACTTGATCTCTCACCCGTACGTTCAATACTACCCACGGTAGCATGGATCAAAAGTTAAAACACTGTTTCTTTTCCAATCCTTATTAAAAAATAACAGGATCTGTGTCTGTCTGTGTGTACTTAATAATCTAGCTAACCTCTGAACTGATGTGGTTCTCCTTTACAGTCATGGAAAGCAGGGATCGGAAGCCGCGCCTCAGCCGCGCATAAGCCTCAGTTTTAAACCTGCTTGTGAGCATAAAAAGAAATTTCAGAAAGAAGGATTGTCTGCTAAAGAGCAGTTTTATACATTCAGCTGAATTTTATAGTGATAAAATGAAGATTTCACTGAGGCTTACACGCGGCTTACGCGCGGCTTCCGATCCCTGATGGAAAGGGTTATGCCTATTTTTGGGATTAGTTATTTTTAAAACTAAAATTGAAAGTGGGGAACTGGGTGCTCGACCAGAGGCCTCTTTGAGGGTAGTTATTGTTGGTATGTAGTATGTTATCTACATATAAAATTCTAAATTTTATAGATATTTGATTAAACAAAATCAGAGGCAGTTTTATTAAGGCAAAATGGCCAGTTATCTTTCTGGGTTTTATTGCACTGTAACGTTTTTTAATTGCTATTAATAAAAAAAATTAACTATTTGTAAAACTAATCATTTTATAATTATGCTTTCCAACTAACGGAATTGTCAAACAAAGGGAGTTTAGGAGTCTAAACGCTCCACGTAAAGTCAAAATTGTTTTTCTTCTGGTGCAAAATTCAAATTACTGCAAGATAACAATAAAAAAAAATTAAATCTATTTCTATCCATTATGCAAATAAATTTTAGTTTAACTTAACTATAGCTACATATAATTTGTAAAAGCGGCCATCACAAATTTTGTACCAGGCTAATTGCGTACAATGCACGTAACCTAACCTAACCTAAGCAACAATAAACATTAGAGTTAAACAGTATAGAATAGTTGCTAAGATATTTCTTTTTTAATTATGTATATTCAACTTTTATGTCTGCCAGTCAAATTATACTTTTTCTACCGAAGGGGAAATACCTTGGCCCATAAACAGTTGACTTTATTGGACATTAGTATATGCTATTATTAATCTTTTGAAGATAAATCTGGAATATCTTTTTAAACTTAAAATGACTAATAAGAAAGAAACCTCGGAATATGTAAAGAAGACGAAGTTTTCTGAAAAAGTACAAAAATTACCTCCCTAAGACGAAAGCTCTATTCTAACTCTATTTAATAAGAAATCATTTCGTAGACAAAAGGACCAAAGGAAATATTGAAACCCGCGACTAGGGTGGTGATGTGTTCGAATCTCGGCACAAATTGCGTCATAACTAAAGACATTAATGCAACTACTGCTTTCAAGTCAGATGCCCAACATTAATAGTAAGAGTAGATAGGAATGCTGTGGCCAAAAACAGGCACAGCTCATTGCAATGTACAGTTTTAATGTTTTTGTAATAGGCGGGAAGATTTATTAACCAATCTGCAATAGAATTAATCAGAGGTTAAGGAAATAATAAACCATGGTCTTCAACCATTTATATCAAGAAATTCATTTATTTCTACTCTTTTTCCCTTTTTGACTTAGATTTTGTTCATTTACATATATTCCATGTTTATGACATATTAAAAAATTAAGAATGTTAGACTGCTGAAAATTTAATAAGCTATCTAAAGAATATCAATTTCTAGTTTTTATTTACGTAATGTGTAAATGTACCTAACTTTCAAAGAGAATTCTATACCATTCATGAACGCTTTAATTTGATTTTTATTCACTTTGGAAACTTATATTTAATCTTTGTTGGTTGGTAATAACTTGCTGTGACCAAACTTTTCCACCAATAATTTTAGTTTGTGATGGTCATCAATATATTGGTTTATCCCTTGAGATCCCTGAAAAAAATTGGATATTATAATTGCGAAAAGTTGTCAAAAACTTAGGGTTGAGTTTTAAATATGGGTTAATTGTTAGAAAGGGAAAAAATTAATAAGTAGTAGGCTTAAAAAGTCCTCGAACTAATTTAAATAAATGAAACTTTGTCTATTGTCCCTAGGTAAACTTTAGACATACACATAATATAAATATACGCTTATAGGGTTGCTACGCTTATATTCGGTGGCTTTAATCCTTTTACATAGTTTGTGGTAAAGATAGACATCTATAGTTAAATATTTCCATACATACAGGCAGACATTCTTTTGTTTAGCTTATGTGTATTTATGTTTTTACAATGCAGACAACATTTCACATAAAATTAAGAAGCGCGCACCCCCTTTTTTAAATTTTTTTAATAAAAAGAGGGTTTCCTTGCTTGCTAGGCAATTTCAGGGAAATCACTGTATTTTCCCCTTATTCCTGCACTTATAACTCTTAGATAAGCGTTTTAGGCTACGTCTTTGACATAGACTGTGTTAGAACAATGAATATATAAAACTGGGATATATTGACAGGGGAGAATTTGTAGTCAAATAAGGTTGCTACAATGGTCCTCTTTAATTAGTCAGTTCGTTTATCCAGTAAGAGGGGTAAAGGGGTTGGATGGGGGATATTTTATTATTTTAACTAAATGCGAGTACATAAAATTCTAGTGCAAAATCAAATTAATAGTAAATATATAGATTGTCAGAACCAATTTTTTTAGAATTTCACTTTTTATATGTTGACGGCTTTGTAAGCACACTTATTTGTTTATGTTTGTTGAGCATATAAATTTTGAACGCCTGATTTACAATAACCATTGAAACGAGAGAAAGTGAGAGCTTCTAGAGGATGCATATGGATATACATCACGCCAGCCTTCAAGCAATCAAAAGAATCCTCAAATGAAATTAATACATTGCATTAATGCAAAAGGGGTGCAAGCCTTTTCATTACCTCATTGTCTATCTATTATATTTTTCGCCTATTAAATTAACTAAATAGGTGCTGCGCCCCTAGCTACTCGGGGATAGTAATTGGGCATACAAATAGCCTAAAACCATACCAACCCTTAAATCTAAAAATGAAATAGTTTAAAACAATTCCTGTATCTGTGTGAAGCTTCCCTAAAAAGGAGAACTAAATCAGTTTTTTTTATATTTATAATAAAGACCTAATACATAATTATCAATCGATCAATACATCCATTTCTTGAATGCTTACTCGTACAAGGCATTTTTTCTAGGGGAAGTTCTTTATAGTGCTTATAAAAAAGGGGATGCATTTAAAAACTTTTGGCCGAAATGTCTCGCAAGACGTCATATTAGAGTAATCCATATATGACGTCATTCGGGATACTTTGGCAAAACGTTTTTGAATTTATCTCCCTTTTTTATAGGCACTATAAAGAGCTGCATTTTAGGTTGGATATTACCCATCAACCATCTATTTATCTATCTATCTAGCTTATCTATATATCCATCTATTGGTATGTATAGTATTTGGTAACCCTAGGTATCTATTGTAATGTAAGATAGAATTCCTAAAAAAGTTCACATAAAACACCCAAAAAAATTTTAGCATTTTTTATGCTCCTACTATTTTATAAAGTTGTAAGGTTATTATCTGTAGCTTAAGATCTCAGAAATTACTAATAGTTGGGGACCTTTTTCGTCTGCTAGCAAATTGCATTCTGCGCTTCTTTTGCGACTTGGCTTTGTTGATAATTCCGACGCTATTGGCTGATATTGAAAGACCCAATTGAAAGTCGGCACAGTGCCCACGAGGTGGGGATAAACACTTATTTAACCCCTTCCCCTTCTATTGTTTTACTTTAATGCGCTAAAAAACGTGTAAACTATCCTTACTAATTGTATGAACACTTTACATATATTCTGTGACTACAGATAATCTTACATATTGTATGAACACTTTACATATATTCTGTGACTACAGATAATCATACATATTGTATGAACACTTTACATATATTCTGTGACTACAGATAATTATGCACATTGTATGAACACTTTACATATATTCTGTGACTACAGATAATCATCTAACAATTCCTTCTTTACATATTTATATGTACGCCTAGATACAGGCACACAGGTTTAGGACATTATAGTAAAACAATAGATTGTGAGGGGGTTAATTAACTGTATGTCCCCTCCCCGAGGACTCTGTGCCGACTTTCAATTTGGTCTATGAAAATCAACAAATTGCATCGGGTATATCAACACATAAATAAATCTTCCTCCCAAATTTATGTAATTCTGCCTTTGGTAGTTGGTCCAAATGGTGGAGGACAATGGCGTAGATTCATTGTTTGAATCACTCATTTATTGCGTAATATAAAAGATACACACACACACACATCTACATGGATACAGATTTTCAACGGTAAAGAAAATAGCAAAGAAATTTAAGTTATATCTTGTAAGAATCACTTATAATACAATTGATGGAATTCAAATTTAAGAAAAATATAATTGGATGCAATCGTCTTGATATTTTGATATTTTTGTGGCACATCCTATGTCCCTTGTTGGTCACGTATGTCAAGGCATTGTGCATGCACATACGCTCATTGCAAGCCATACAGTAACGGTGCTACAAAATACACAAAAGTCAACAAACCATAAACTCATTAATAACTAAATTACAACCTTTAAAAGCCTAATATTAGGTTAAAATTAGGTAAGTTTAAGGAGAGCCTGCAGGGTTAAGGCTTCTCAAAATTTGAATTGATTAGGATTATTATAGAGGTTTTTGTGTTTGTCTGGAGTCCTTTTACAGCATTTCACAAAACGTATCTGTATGCAATGAGGGTTAAAGGAATATGTCAATTCGAAAAAAAATCGAATAAAGAAAAAGTCTCTCCTTTTTAGCTGAATTTAAGCTAAGATGATTCATTTAAATATATTTTGCTAGTTGTAGAAAAGGTAGCATTCTTTTTGATGATCTGATATCTCAAAAAAGATTAGACAATTTTAAACTACACTTTGTATTTGTTTTGGAATGGTTTTACTGTTATTGTTTAAATGTAAAATAATCAATAAATTAACTCGTGGCATATCTAATGAAATTAAAATACTGTAGCACCCCTATTGAAAGGAAAGGCAGATAAAAAGTATATGTGTATAAAAAGTCACACATTTACTTGCTGCCAAAATTGATAGGGAAACTACATGATAAAAACTATACAATAATACAATGAAATAGAAAGATTTACAAGGATAATTACATCCATAAGTAGCGCACCAATAACAAAATTAATAGGGAAACTACATAAACTAAAATATACAAAATTTTTATAGATAATAATTAGCAGGTCAAGCATACAAATTTTAAAAGAAACAGCGTGTAGTGTCCAATAAAAAATGCATCATACAATACAAATGACCAATGATAGGCCAGTATACATTGTGATTGACCAATGGTAAATTGTATACTGGCTTTTCATTGGTATGTAATTTTTATTGAACACTTTTTACGTTGTTTCATTTTAAAATTATCTACATATAAACAAGGAAAATATTTAGCATAATATACTTACAATGTGCCAATGAATGACTTGTGGACAAAAAGTAATTATAGAGCAGCTTTGCTACTGAAATCTTTACAAAAGGATGGTTTAGAGATAGATAGGATAATAAAGTTAGAGAATAGAGGGAGCAAGGGTACATGACTATATAGAACTATCGCAAAGACCTACCAACACAATCCCATTGCTCAAGAAATTTGACAGCTTAGACTCTAAAATGGCTGAGTTTTATACAGGGTTTTTCATTTTTAGAAACAATACCCTAACTATAAAATTTATTATGTATTTGTGTTTGTCCTTTATAGATAATGCATATATCTTGAAATTAATATATTAAAAAAAACAATTTTGGCGTTGTCAAAAAATTATAAAATCGTAAAAATCTGGATAGTAATTTCATTACAAGCTGTCTTGAGTACAATTATTTCGGAAAGTAGAGATTATTTTCATTTTTTATAATAACAATATTAAAGTTCAAGTTAACACAAAGAAGATAAAGTATAGAATAGAATCCAGGTAGAAGATTCTGCCTGGCTAGCCTGAAGTAAAATTGGAACTTTTGAAAGACCAAAACGGCTACAAGGCTGTTAGTAAATAACATGATTTCAGTAATTATTCAGAATATATTCAAAATAAATTTCTTTTCAAATGATTTACTAAAAGCCATGTAGCCAAGAATCCGGCTTCCTCTTCCCTATTCACAATGGATTAAAAATGAATTTAATGTGCATATTAAGCCTTAAAAAATAATTATGTAAGAAAATTTACAAAAAAATATTGGTCTCAGTATTTATATTATAAAACTAAGTTGCGCTCTTATGTTTCTTATATTAGATGTTGATACAAATTAAACTTTTCTAGTTTTGTCCAACTAGTCATTGTGATTTGTACTTTATCATTATTGTCTTTACTGCGCAAGTCAAAAATTCCTTCAAATTTCCCAGAAATATTTAGGGTTTTCATTTCTATTCCTCCTTATTCTATGAGTTAACAGCACTATAGATTTAATTTGTTTTCAAAAATATATTTCTTTTTTTAGGAGGCTTTTAAATCTTTATCTTAGTACTAGATAGATAACTTTCTTCCTTACACTTTCCTAAATAGTTTAACTGTCCATAGCAATGTAAACTGAACCAGAGCGCATGCATGTATGTGTATATGTCATATTTAGTAGCGAAGCTACTCTATAATTCACTTTGTCTATCCATCAGAAAGTCCGGATTTTTTTTCAATGAACTTGTAATTAAAATCAATCTGTATTTGCCTTTTTTTAAAGGATATTACATCCCAATAAATATATGTAAATTATTTCAAATTGTAGCTCATTTATGACCTATGCATGCTATACTCTGCTTTTACAGTTACAAAATGAATGTAATTATTTAAAATTCCTGAAAATAATAAAAATCTGTAAATTGCTATATACATTTTCAAAATTTCATGCAATAAATCAACTGATTTTTGAAAGACATATTTATTAAATGTTGCTAAACTTGATATCACCATCCTTGTTAGAATGTACTAAAATATTTGAATAAAAAATGTATTATTATTTTTGAAGCTAGCTTTTTAATAATTACGTTTAAATTCTTTTAGATTTACTGATAATTATCATATAATAATTTTTTGCTTATTTTCAAGGTCTTACTATTCTAATTATATATACATTATTATGTTTAATAAAATTACACAGTACAAATAATAAAAAACAGGTTTTGCTTACAAAACACAATCAAATTAATGGAAACACTTTTGAAAAGATAGCATTGATTTTAAATGATAAATATGCTCTAAATTTTTACAAAAATTAGGCAAAACATTTATTTTTTGTTGTTGATAACAATATCTTATTCTTATACTCTTATTTACAAATAGTTTTACACTAAAATCTTTTGATTTAATTGTTTTAACTCTTGTACATTAGGTCACATGACTTTAATTAATAATAAAGGTCCCCCAAATCCTTATACCAAAATATACGGTGGTTTTGATTAATTAGTAAAGTTCCTTCAAATCTTATTCCAATGACAGCTTATAAGCTTTCTAGCAGCTAAGTGAGAAAGCAAAATTTTTATCGTTAAACAACCTTCTGCAGCGTCAGGGGTCTTTGAAAAAAGAAAATGGTTTCATAGCTATTTATCACTCTATATATATTACTTTAATGATAGGATAGTATTGTAATGGAATTAGAAATTAGTGGCTTTTTTAGAAGCGTAGCTACTCTATATGTTAGTTTTCTGTACGTTCTTCAATATGTCAGAGTAAATCATGAAACTTTCTTACAAGAGTTAGAACACTTTTGCAACTATACACACACATAGATAGAATAGAAGAATGATAAACTTTATGATATTTAGATCTATAGTGGAATTTGCTGTTTTCCTCTCTGATGAAATTTTTTTCTCCAGGTATACTGCGCTACTTATGGACATAATTAAACTCGCGACATCAATAGTTAGAGTAGGGAGAAAGTCTTGGCCCGAAATCAGGCGCAACTCATTACCATGCACTGCACAGTTAGGACTTCCAGAAAATTGTCGTGCAATCAAAAAGTTGGCTGTCTGATGGGTGTTACCTAACCTAAAACCCTGGTAGTTTGGACAGAAAAGGCGAGATTTGGCTCCTCGTATTAGGTA
Source organism: Acartia tonsa (assembly GCF_053477335.1). NCBI lineage: Eukaryota > Metazoa > Arthropoda > Copepoda > Calanoida > Acartiidae > Acartia > Acartia tonsa. The sequence continues at coordinate 28,205,764 of NC_137266.1, read as the reverse complement.
ATTGATAGGTATAGACAAAATCATCCTTGTTATTTATCATATGCTTGGTTAGCCGTTGTAGTTTTTGGTTAATCCTGTATGCATATAAAATTAATAAATTTACATTTTCAGATTGTCCTTTCCAAAGTGTGTGAAAGGGTTCGAATCTTTTTACATACCAAGTTTCAAAATGTTTCTACTGCTGCAATATCATAAATCATAATAATAGTAAAACACAGTTAATAAGCCCTCGCTAAAAATTATGCGGTTGCCATCCTATGTACTAAAGTAACATGATGTCTTTCTGTTCATTAAAACAAAAAATACACGTGGATTGTTTAAGCTTTTGCCCATTGTACGTCCTTTGTAGTACCCCCAACCCCAAGTTTACTAATTTACCTAAATCTTATATGATTGCATCTTTTTATTCCCTAATTGTCTAGTTCTTTAATCAAAATCTAACTTATCTGTAGGAAATTGCCTTTTTGCACAAATCTTTACCTTGAAATTATACAAATTTATAGAAAAAGGACAATCAAGTTTATACGTAGTGCAGTAATAATAAGGTAAGTTCTTATGAAAGGTAAGGTTAAGGTTAAACAAGCCTTGAAGTTAACCCCTTACAGTCGGGCCCCTTGCCGCACCTCAATAAGTCGGGGGGGGGGGGGGCGTTCAACGCCCCCCCTCATTATCTCAGTTCCTATTAGAGCTAGAGGGCTAAATTTTTTTCTACAAGTCCCCTGTGTTATGATGAATTTCCGACCTTAAGTAAGTCAAGGTCAATTTTCGCTTCCTTCACCCTTTTATTTAACAACCTTTGTTTTTAGGTCCTTTTTTACTTATAATTTTCAAACGGCTGTAATTTTTTTATTTTTGAAGCTAGAATAAAAATTTTTTAGCAGAAAATGTTTATCTTTAAGTAAATTTTATATTTGAAATATCAAAATATAATTTCAGCGGCCGCAGCTGTACTTGGCAGCTGCCAGCCGCCGCAGTCGGCGGTTGGCGAGAAAACGGCGGCGGATCTTTATGAAATTTTAATACATTATGTAAACATATAAGATAAGCTTAAGTTTGAAATTTGAAGTCTCTAAGTCAAAAATAGCGGCCAAAGGAGCCTTTTAAAAATTTCTGGCGACCTGGAGGATCAGGACCTGCAGGATCATACCTGGAACCTAAAATTGACTTGAACACCTGTATTTAATATAAGGATGTACTACTAGAGGATATTTTAGTATTTTGGTAAGATAAAATGCTTTGTTTAAGTCAAAAAAAAATATTTTTGCTCTTTACCTGGATGACCCTGCCAGGTTTGCTGGCATCCTGTGCCCGCCAGGATGGAGATATTCAAAAAATTTCAACTCTCAGTTATGTCTCATACCCACACTTAAAAAGTCAAGCAGTTTGGGCTCTTTATCTTTCACACACAGAAAATGAGATAGAAAAAACCGGATGGGGGGGCGTTCAACGCCCCCCCCCCCCCCACCGACCGTTAAGGGTTAAAGTAACCCGTTGGAATATGGCAAGTAGAATTAGAGTACCTCTTTAGGGGATTCATATATATTTATTTTTTCAAAACTTCATAATAATGAGAGGAGGGGGAGTTTTGTGTCGAATCATTGATACATTATTTGACACAAAACGGATTTTTTTTTCTGTGCTTCTTTTCATTTGACTTAAGGAAATTATAAAGTTAAAGAGTAGAAGGAATGGATTGTAGATTGATTTTTCTCTCCCTCCATGGCTAATTTTTAGTTCTTTTGATGCAGAAAAAGTTGTGAATTCACTTCCGCACTTGCATTACATTTTCAAATCACTAGCGACTATGCCCTTTGAGGCCTCTTGGGATACTTAAGTGGGGGAGTCTACCCCACCATTCTCCATTTTCAATATAGTTTTAAAATGAATGGAAACAAACATTTTTTGGGGGGGGGTGGTGGTTCCGGGGATGATTTCTCTTGAGCGGGAGGTGAAGACCTGTTACCAAATAGTTGTAAACGCTCCCAGAAACTATGAGAAGCTACACTGTAAAGCTGAGCAGTATTGGTTCAGCGGTTAGCGAGATTTTTTTTAAGACAGACTGACAGACAGAGATCCAGTTTCTTTCTATTATACATTGAAAATATGTGCAATATTCGAATGTCAAAATATGCGGAAGTGATTGTGTACCACAGAAAGTTTGTGCTCATAACCAACTTGAGAAATAATTTATCTTAAGAATCCTTTTTCACAACTTTAGAAAGAGTTCTTTGAAATATCACACAGTAAATTTTCGGCATTTTAGAAATAGAAAAATTAAAAAACAATCAAAGCTTGGCCTCTAGGAGATTCTTTTAATTAAAGGGGATTAAAGGTTAGGGGATGAGACAATCGCAGGTTAAAAAATTGGTTTTTAGGGCTAAGGGTATTTGCCCTTAACAAATTTAAGTCTGACAACCTGACTAATAATCTGGGTTTTGCACCCGAGTTTATGAGGCTCAAGATTCAACCACTCTAGGAGTTATGAGAAGATTCCCTAAATTGTTCAGTGGTTGGCTGGTTAGCAAAACCTGAACGGACATACAACGAACCCCACTAGGAGAATCTAGAAATTAAGATTGACAAATAAATAACTGTAGTATTGAAGGACATACTTTTTGCCAACCCTAATATTTTCTTACTCTACCCATAAGTCTATGTCTACCATGTTATGCAATAGATCCTACTACAACTTTTACATTCATTTATCTTAAAAATGTTCAAAAAGTTTGGACAAGGGGGTAGCTTCGGACATAGACACATTTGATAAAATAAAAAGCCAGTCATTATCATATGAGTTTAACATTTAGGGTCAATTAAGAAACATTAGTTGTTGATTCATACTAATTATGTATAAAAAAATTTTAATAGTAAATCAGTATTACATTATTATTAAGTAAAGGGAGGGAGGAAAAATTGACCTGTTGATTATGCTAAAACTAAAGGTTTATATACACGAACTGCAATTCGTTTGCTTTAAACAAAGAAGCAGTGTTCAAACTTTTTCACAAATACAATTTCTTTACTATGTATAAGTTTGAACCTACTTCAGGAATTTAGTGATAGGACAATAAAAAAATATTCAATCTTTCACCAATTTTGTTTTGATATGCTAATCAGTATAAGGATAAAAAAGGGGGTTGTAGTCTTTTATTCAAGAAAAAGAATAGAGGGGGCACGAGCTATCCACGGTATGGGGATGTTGTGCCTTCTTTCAATTGGGTCATTGAATATCAGCCAATTAATACCGTTGGAAATAAAAACAAAGTCAAGGCGCTACAAAAGAGCAGAAAGCAATATACTAGCAGGTCCCACTCACCACTTTGGCATGTTATTTGTATGGATTATACACCTATACTTTACATTATTGTCTTTTTAAAGTTACACAACAACAACTATTTTCTTTCCATTCCTGCGCTACATAGTGAGTCCTTTATGTTTAAAGTTTTGCATTATTCTTGAATATTGATGAAGAGCCTTTTTGGCATACTATGCAAACTTTGAGATGCTCTAAAAAGAGTTACCTTGTAAAAAGTTAGAATAATTTGAAGTGGGCTATATTCATTATACACTTGAACTAATTTAAAAATTGATGCATACAATATTTAGTCTTTTGACACACAAAAAAAGTTGACTTTTTTTTCCTCTTATAAATATTGCATTTATCTTGTACATTTTTTACATATTATGTACTGAAAAAATTGGATTTAATGTCTAAAATATTCAATGCTATTGCTTAAAGTGCCTTTTGAGAGCAAAACTGGAGTTAACCATTACAAAAAAAAACATGATGTACATTCAGCATTAGCGTGTCGGATTTGATGCTGCTTTTTCAGATGAGTAACATTCATAGGAGGAGTAAAAGAACGCCTAGGTCCGTAAACAAGCGCAATTCATTTCCATTCAAAGTTAAGACTTCCAAATTGTAGGTTGCCTGTTAGGTGTTACTACACCAAATGCCAAAGTTTTTTTTAGTTATCCTTGGTTGTTTTTAATACTTTTAACGTTTTTAATCTTTTTTTTTTGTGTAGACATCCCAATACCAAAAATAGCCTGATATTTATTGGTATATTTAACATTAATATATTATGGTATTCCAGGGAGTAAGGGAGGGGACAATGGGCAATTAATTCAATATAAGTGTCTTAACCTCTTTTCGAGGAAGCTTTGTGTTTATCAAGATCGAAATTAATTCCTTATCATTATCCCAAATTAATCGCAAATGTCGTCTTTTTTGACTTTCCTTTCATAAAGTGACGCGGTATGGATTGTTTATATTTTGATGCGCCCACGTTCGTTACTTTTGAATGAGATATGAGTGTGTGAAGATTTCGGAGAACAAAATTGGGCCTATCATTGGTCTCATAGTGCGTGAACAACCCTAGTATACCAGGGATTTGAAACCATAAGAACTTCAGGTAGAATTTGTTAATTTTATTAAGTGGAATGGTGTATAGGACGATTATATTTAGTTTTAAAAAGGCTTTAGCCAGCTAAGCATGAAACTTAATTATGATTAATATTATGTTTCAGTAATTTTTTATGTGCTTTTATTTTTGCATTTAACAATGATTTATTAATCCAAATAATTTTCCTTTAAAGCCAAAGTTTCCAAAGATTCTTAACCGTAGAGAAAAATGATTTTAAAAAGCAATTAAGATTACGTGGTTATAAAAACTGGAATTTTGTATTAATTGATTTTATAATTTCAGGACTTTGAAATAATTTCATCAATAAATCTATAATCAAACCTGCTGTTGAAACTTGATGGTTCCTGGTATTGGGGGTTTGTATGTTCGCCAACAGATCTCGAGAACTTCCCGCTAATTCGGAAGTCACACTCAACCAAAGTGTCATGGTTGAGACAATTTCAAAGGATCTGAAGAATAGGCGTTAGCATTCTTCAAGAGATCAATAGCATCCAGTGATTATTGATGCAATAAACTGTGACAATTTTTTCTGTGAAATAAGTACCTAGTGAATCAATATGCCACTAACCAAAAAGCAGAAAATTGAGCGAGCTATCGCTATTGGCAGTGAAAGGCTAGAGGTGTTTGACGAACAGTTAAAAGTGTTTTATGACAATCTAAAAGCCTGCCAAAGTTTTAGTTCATGTGAAAATGTGAATTTAAAATCAATTCGTGACATTTTTAGTGAGGTCAAGGACCAATCTGACCTAATAAAAAGTCTAAAACCTGCCGTGGAGACTAGTGAGTTGCGCGAGTTCAAGCGTGATTTGGATGAAGCTAGTGAACAGAAAACTGTTGCAGATAAAGTTTATGCGTCGTTGGAGCAGTGTACAAAAATTCTGTACTGGCTTGACAATGATTCAGACGACGCGAGGTCAAGCACTGTCGCCAGGAACCTTGACGTCATTGAGAAGGTGAAGATGGACATGGGAGTGCTTAAAATTTCCATGGAGTTGCGCCAAGAAGTACGTGATATGTACCGAAGGCTTAGAGAGATGGAACGTCGTTCATCTAACTTGGATGAGAGTGGGACACCTGCCATACTCTCCAGAAGTATGTCTGCCGTGGATATTCGGAGTTCCAACCCGCAGTATGGGCGCTGGGACAACAGTTTGCTGCCGTCCTTCGACGGTACAGATACAGATTACTCCAACTTTAAACAGGTCTTTAAGGATCTATGCGCTGGTTACGGATTTTCTGACCAGAGGTTAAGTCTGATGTTGTGTATGGAGAAGGTGATAACCAACCCGGAGCTACGCAAGCAAGTGTCAGCGATTAGAGATCATAATGAACAATGGTCGTTTCTCGATCAGATGTTTTTATCAAACACTCGCCAGTTCATGAAGATTTTAACTAAGCTGAACAAGATGAAACCTGTGGATAAACCTGTGGACGTGGTTAGTGCAATTGCTACCTTCAAGAGCACGATGCAGGAAGTAGAAGCCATCGTTGGTTCTGCAGCTAAGGATTACCACCACCTAACTCTTATTCATATTTTCAAAGACAAGTGCCCTGAAAGTCTGAGAGAGAAAATTATGATGGAGCTAGGTAGCATGAACCAACCAAACATCCAGAAGATTGTAGAACTGCTGGAGAGGACCAGGGGAGCAATGTTGGCCGGTGATATGTCCTATGACACTAGCGCCGGCAGGAGAAATCGGGACAGAGCTGCCGCCGCGCAAGTATCTGGCCGCAGCGACAATAAGAATGGAAAGGCTGGAAAGGACAAGGCTTCCAAGTGGAACAGTACATGTCCTGTGGAAAGCTGCAAGGAGAAACACCCGATTTTCCGTTGCCTCACGTTTAAGAAGATGGATGTGGTTGACCGAAAGAAAGTTGTCCAGCAGAAAAAGTTGTGTGAACTCTGCCTGTGTGACGGCCATGCTGCTGACAAGTGTAATAAATCGGATAAGCTTGGTGTTTGTGGCACCAATAATTGCGACAGATATCATAGTAGGTTGCTCCATGAGGCTAGTGCTGGTGTGAATACAGTCTACAAGTCAAGTTCTGCACCCAGCCCCTGTACCTTCTTACTTCAGTTAGTTCCTGTTGTAGCACCTGGCGGCGGCACCTGCCACGCCACTGTCATGTTTGACTCTGGTGCAAATTTGCCACTTGTGTCTGAGAAGTTATCCAACAAGTTGAAGCTGAAATCTACCGGCAGATATACAACTATTTCTGTAGCTGACGGCAGTGAGTCTTCCTGCCGCAATGTTGTGTTTTATCTGAAGGATAGGGACGGTAATTTGAGGGAGTTTGAGGCAGCTGTCATGCCTACCCTCGGCGTGGCCAACAAGATGCGCTCGGTCCACCCAGAAACCGCCGCCGAAATATTTAAGATGCCGCCAGAAAGATTTACATATATTAGTGGAGGCTTAGATATCATCATTGGAAATACACATCCTGACGTGTTTCCATCAACCTACCAGAAAGTGGGCCAGTCTATGTTGTGGTGAACCATTTTTGGTAGTGGTTTTATCTGTACAAGTGCTGACGGTGGAGCTGGAGATCAAAAGTCGGCATATAAGGCTGTCAGTGTCAGTGGAGGCACCTTGCCAGACTTTCTGACGTCTGAATCGTTTGGCGTACAGCCGCAGGCACTTTGTCCAGGATGTACTGCCTGTCAAGAGTGCAAGGCAATGGGACCAGCGTGAGAGGCAGAGGATAATTGAGGCAGGTTTAACACTAGACTTGCAGTCCAACAAGTGGACAGGTCAATATGCTTACATTGAAGATCCTCACACTTTGCCCTACAATGAGAGTTTAGCCCGCAAAATTGCTGAAAAGGATCGTGCCAAGATGGTCAAGGAAGGTACCTATGATATGTATGTACAGGTATTCAATGACGCCATATCCAGAGGCGTGTTTCAAAAAGCATCGCCTGAAGAGTTGAAGTATGAAGGGCCTAAGTCTTGTTCATCAATAGTGGTTGCTTTCAAGGAGGATTCAAGCTCCACACCCATGAGATTGTGTGCAAATAGTTCTCTGACGTTCAAGGGTACCAGTTTTAATAACATAATGCTGGGAGGTCCGCCGCCAATGCAGAAGATCTTTTATCATTTGTTGCTTTTCCGCGGTTACAAGGTTGGTTTAACCGCGGACATTTCCAAGTTTTATAACTCCATCCTGGCCACAGAGTTCGACAGCCAGATGAAGAGAGTTTTATTTTCCCCGACGCCAGACGGTCCACTTGAAATTTACCTGACTAAAGTTGTGAATTTTGGCGAGTTGGCTGCGGGAAATTTGGCAGTTACAGCCCTGAAGTTGACGTCCCGCCTGTTCGGCGGAAAGAGTGAAGCAGAGGTCAAGGAGATGTATGGAGAGGGGCAGATAAACGGTAGTGATATTGTTGCAAAACCTGAATTGTGGAAGGAGCCGGAAATACCTACCTACCCCGAGGAAGATTTCAAGTTACCTCAGATTCCAGTTGCAGTCAAGCTTGAGAAGCACAGCTTCATAGATGATGTTATTTCGGGAGCAGGATCTGTGCCAGAAGCCAAGGAGATGATGAATGAAGCCGACAGAATTATCAGCAAAGGTAGTTTTTCCTTCAAACAAGTCATTTATTCTGGTGATGATTGCCAGCCAACCAAGGTTCTTGGGCTGATATGGAAGCCAGCCACTGATGTGTTATCCATCGCCATGAGAGTCAACCAAGATGGTAAAGTCAAGGGAAAGAAGGTGAAAGAGGATGCTGATTTGTACAACCTCCAGGACGCCTTGGACGAGAATCTGACAAAGAAGATGGTCCACAGGTTCGCCGCCCAGACCTTCGACCCGATCGGGCTTTGCAGCCCTATTCTGTTGAGAATTAAACTTGTCCTGCGGAAAACATGTTTGCTGAATTTGGGCTGGCAAGATTTCATTCCAAAAAGTCTACGGGATGAACTTGTTCAGTCGCTGGAGGACAGAGCTGAGGTCGCTAAATTGGAGTTTGACCGTTGTGTGGTTTCGGAGGAACCAACTGGCCTTCCATCCTTGATGATGTTTTCGGATGGGTCATCAGAGGCATATGCATGTATGGCATATTTGAGGTGGCCAACTAAGCAAGGGTTTGAAACATTCTTGCTAGCCACCAAGTCAAGAGTTGCGCTGGTCAAGACTGAATCAATTCCACGCCTTGAATTGATGGGTTGCCAGATGTCCACAAGGTTGTCAAAGTCCATCAGAGATGCCCTGCCCTTTGATGTTATCAGAGTGATGTACTTTACTGATTCATCGTGTGTTTTATCACAAATTGTTTCCAACAGTGCCATGTTGAACACATTTAATTCTCATCGCATTGGAGAAATCCAATCTGCAACCAACAAGGATGACTGGAGGTGGGTCCCAGGGACACACAATGTTGCAGATTTGGGCACCAGAAGCACCTGCAAGGTATCAGATTTAGGTCCAGGTTCCAGGTACAGATTGGGCCCAGAATGGTTGCGCCAGGATGAAAGTGCGTGGCCAGTGAAAACTGCCGAGCAAGTCAAGCAGGATTTACCACCGGAGGAGTTGAATACCAAAATGGTTAAGTTATGCTCAATGAAAGTTACCGGAGAAGCCGCTGAAGATGTCTTTAGGTTTAAGCACAGGAGATCATTTGGACAGGCCAAACGTATTATGGCAGCTGTCCTGCAAGTATCGAACACCTGGTTGAAGAAGCTAAAGAGCAGACAAGAAGGCAAGGCAACAGCCGCTGGTAGTCATGTAGCAGCCGCAGATTCTGTGTACAAGCCGTCTTTGTACAATTTTATGGCGGCGGCGGACCTTTTCATTGTGTCATGTAGCCAACAGGATGAGTGGATAAATGACGCTAAAGGCAATTATTCGTCATTGAATCCATTAGTGCATGAAGTATCATTGACCTGGCCTGTCGTTGGTCCCGGAGGTAATTATGTGACCAGGGAGATGAAAATTCTAAAAATGGTTGGACGTGGAGAGCCCGTCATTGACGCCATTACTGGTGGCCGTAAAATGCTATTTGAAGACATGCCAGGTTTAGTAATTTTGGAGCCTGGTAATTGGTTAGCTGCTGTCTTTATGAGAGAAGCGCATGTTGAGCTTCATTCTGGTGTCCGTGGAACTTTAGCTGAGAGCCGCCGTTGGTGCTGGATTGTGAAGGCAAGGAGGTTGTCCATCATGGAAGTGAAGAAGTGTTGGCCCTGCAGTGTTGAGAGGGCCAAGGAATGTCGTACTACCATGAAGGATGTGTTACCTGACAAGTTGGTCCCGAGCAGGCCATTTGAAGCTGTGCAAGTTGACCTGATGGGTCCGCTGGTTACGAGGAGAGCTGCCGCCAAAACGAGGAGTCAGACAGCAACGAAGAAGGTGTGGGTGTTCGTGGTAGTCTGCAGGTTCTCAGGGGCGCTATGGTTAGATGCCTTGGAGAAGTATGATACCAGCAGTATCCTGTTGTCCCTGCGCAAGTTGGAGGCTGTTCATTGTCTGCCGAAGGTTATAGTAAGCGACATGGGCACACAATTATCCGCTGCTCGCAAGGTGTTAGAGCAGAAGTTGGGCAGCCAGGTAGAATTTTCTTGGTCTCAGATCCCGGCCCGAGCCCACCATTTTATTGGGCAAGCTGAGAAAATGGTGGGATTAACCAAGAGATTGCTGTCCAAGAAGTTGGTGAATAGTTCTGTTAATTTTAATGAGCTCCTGGTGCTGTTGGCAGAGGTTAGCAAGTTGATGAATAGCAGACCGTTGACGATAGAAGCTGCGAACGACGTGGAGAATTGGCGGCTGATTACCCCTGGCCAGCTGCTGGGAAATGTAGACCGCCAGCCGTTGTGCAATGTAGCAATGAAACCGGAGGACCAAATTTCCTCCAGGTTGAAGTTATTAGAAGATTTATCTGCCCAGTTTTGGACTGCCTACCGCCAGGAGATTCTGCCGAAGATATTAAGGATGTCCAAGTGGAGAGAGGAGATGGCGGAGCCGCTAGCTGACGGAGATATAGTTCTGGTTACGAGTACCAATCCGCTGATGAGATGTTTGCGGATGGGCCGAGTGACGAGGATTGAGGATGGGAGAAAGACTGCAAGAGTCTTGTTCAGGCTGTCAGATAAATCTCCCCTGGAAGAACATGCTGTATCAGTCAGGCAGTTATTAAAAATTATGATTAATAATTGATTCTTATTTTATGGAAATTGAGATTTTTTTAGTAAAAAAGCCACATTTTCATATGCCTATTTTTATGCCTAAAATAAGAATCAAGCGAAATGCGATTAATTTTTATTCTATTTCATATGCTCAAATTTAATTTTATTGAGTTTAATTTCTTTTCAAAAGTACAATTCATTATAAAACTTACCTGAAAAGTTTACCAAAAAAGAATAAATGTGTCGAGGTTGCGTGATTCGATATTTATTCTAAGAAAAAAATCAAGTATTTTTTTAGCAGATTTTTTTTAAAATTATATATGAATTTCAATCAAGTAAAACATTTTTATTCAGATCAAGGAATGATTGAAAATTCATATTTAAAGTCTCATATTTTTACAAAGAAAAATTGGTATTTTTTTTCATAATTTCGATGAAAATTCTAACGAAGATATTATTATTTGCTATTATTTAAGTATTGAAAAGTTTTATTGTTGATTAAGATAGTAACAGTTCTTATTCATTAAGTTTGAAAACTTTCTGCCCAAGGATTTTGAAAAAATTTTCTTACTACTCTTTTTGATGCTTAACAAATTTAGTTTTAAGTACCTATAAATCTTAATTTTCTTGTCTAAGATTTATTTCGTTTTATATTACCACTATTTGTTTACATTTCAACCTGATTTCGTAGGTACTTATTGATTTATTAATAATGATTTATTACCTATTGATTATGAAATGATTATTAATTAGTATAAGTTGTTGTCTCAACCATGACACTTTGGTTGAGCTTGACTTCCGAATTAGCGGGAAGTTCACGAGATCAGTTGGCGAACATACAAACCCCCAATACCAGGAACCATCAAGTTTCAACAGCAGGTTTGAATATAGATTTATTGATGAAATTATTTCAAAGACCTGAAATTACAATATCAATTAGTTCATAATTCCAGTTATTTATAACCACGTAATCTTATTTGCTTTTTAAAAATCATTTTTCTCTACGGTAAAAATCTTTGGAAACTTTGGCTTTAAAGGAAAATTATTTGGTTTAATAATCATTGCTAAATGCAAAAATAAAGGCACATAAAAATTACTAAAACATATATTAATCATAATTAAGTTTCATGCTTAGCTGGCTAAAGCCTTTTTAAAACTACATATAATCGTCCTATACACCATACTTCCCAATAAAATTAACAAATTCTACCTGAAGCTCTTATGGTTTCAAATCCCTGATATACAAGGGTCGTTCACACACAATGAGACCAATGATAGGCCCAATTTTGTTCTCCGAAATCTTCACACTCTCATATCTCATTCAAAAGTAAAGAACGTGCGCATCCAAAATAAACAAACACTCTATGCCGCGCCACATTATGAAAGGAAAGCCCTAAAAGACGACATTTGCGCTTTGTTTTTGGTTAATGATAAGGAATTTAATTTCGAACTTGATAAACACAAAGCTTCCTCGAAAAGAGGTTAAGACACACCCCCCGTTTGAAAGTCAAATTAACTTCCTTAACGAGATTCAAGGTTTTTTTGCGCTGAGCACTAGCAACATTTCTCACTAAACTCAACTCACCATAATCACATGAGAATGGCCACATCCCGAAAACGTGACAATTTTGCTCCTAACTAAATGAAACCCCGTGAAATGCATACACAATATTACACTCCTCACTAGGACTCATAATACCTCACATTTTAGGATAGAAGGATGGGGATTGGTTTGTACCATACAACATTCCGTGCACATGACAATCACAAGATCACATACACAAATCCTAAAATAGATAATCCTATTAATCATGATGTTGTAATATAACAACTATACTAAATAATAATCATTTCATAATCAATAGGTAATAAATCATTATAATAAATCAATAAGTACCTACGAAATCAGGTTGAAATGTAAATGTAAACAAATAATGGTAAAAATAAAACGAAATAAATCTTAGACAAGAAAATTAAGATTTATAGGTACTTAAAACTAAATTTGTTAAGCATCAAAAAGAGTAGTAAGAAAAAATTTTTCAAAATCCTTGGGCAGAAAGTTTTTCAAACCTAATGAATAAGAACTGTAATATCTTAATCAACAATAAAACTTTTTAATACTTAAAGAATAGCAAAATAATAATATCTTCGTTAGAATTTTCATTGAAATTATGAAAAAAATACCAATTTTTCTTTGTAAAAAAAAACTTTAAATATGAATTTTCAATCATTCCTAGATCTGAATAAAAATGTTTTACTTGATTGAAATTCATATATAATTTTAAAAAAATCTGCTAAAAAAATACTTGATTTTTTTCTTAGAATAAATATCGAATCACGCAACCTCGACACATTTATTCCTTTTTGTTAAACTTTTCAGGTAAGTTTTAAAATGAATTGTACTTTTGAAAAGAAATTAAACTCAATAAAATTAAATTTGAGCATATGAAATAGAAGAATATTTAATCGCATTTCATTTGATTCTTATTTTAGGCATAAAAATAGGCATATGAAAAATGTGGCTTTTTACTAAAAAAAATCTCAATTTCCATAAAATAAGAATCAATTATTAATCATAATTTTTAACAACTGCCTGACTGATACAGCATGTTCTTCTAGGGGAGATTTATCTGTCAGTCTGAACAAGACTCTTGCAGTCTTTCTTCCATCCTCAATTCTCGTCACTCGGCCCATCCTCAAACATCTCATCAGCGGATTGGTACTCGTAACCAGAACTATATCTCCGTCAGCTAGTGGCTCCGCCATCTCATCCTTCCACTTGGACATCCGTAATATCTTCGGTAGGATCTCCTGGCGGTAGGCAGTCCAAAACTGGGCAGACAAATCTTCCAACAACTTCAACCTGGAGGAAATTTGGTCCTCCGGTTTCATCGCCACATTGCACAACGGCTGGCGGTCAACATTTCCCAGCAGCTGGCCAGGGGTGATCAGCCGCCAATTCTCCACGTCGTTCGCAGCTTCTATCGTCAATGGTCTGCTATTCATCAACTTGCTGACCTCCGCCAACAGCACCAGGAGCTCGTTGAAATTAACAGAACTATTCACCAACTTCTTGGACAGCAATCTCTTGGTTAATCCCACCATTTTCTCAGCCTGCCCAATATAATGGTGGGCTCGGGCCGGGATCTGAGACCAAGAAAACTCTACCTGGCTGCCCAACTTCTGCTCTAAAACTTTGCGAGCACCGGATAATTGTGTGCCCATGTCGCTTACTATGATCTTCGGCAGACAATGAACAGCTTCCAACTTGCGCAGGGACAACAGGATACTGCTGGTATCATACTTTTCCAAGGCATCTAACCACAACGCCCCTGAGAACCTGCAGACCACCACGAACACCCACACCTTCTTCGTTGCTGTCTGACTCCTCGTTTTGGCGGCAGCTCTCCTCGTAACCAGCGGACCCATCAGGTCGACTTGCACAGCTTCAAAAGGCCTGCTCGGGACCAACTTGTCAGGTAACACGTCCTTCATGGTAGCACGACATTCCTTAGCCCTCTCAACACTGCAGGGCCAACATTTCTTCACTTCCATGATGGCCAACCTCCTTGCCTTCACAATCCAGCACCAACGGCGGCTCTCAGCTAAAGTTCCACGGACACCAGAGTGAAGCTCAACATGCGCTTCTCTCATAAAAACAGCAGCTAACCAATTACCAGGCTCCAAAATTATTAAACCTGGCATGTCTTCAAATATCAATTTACTTCCACCAGTAATGGCGTCAATGACTGGCTGTCCACGACCAACCATCTTAAGAATCCTCATCTCCCTGGTCACATACTTTCCACCGGGACCAACGACAGGCCAGGTCAATGATACTTCATGCACTAATGGATTTAATGACGCATAATTGCCTTTAGCGTCATTTATCCACTCATCCTCTTGGCTTCGTGACACAATGAAAAGTTCCGCCGCCGCCATAAAATTGTACAAAGACGGCTTGTACACAGAATCCGCGGCTGCTACATGACTACCAGCGGCTGTAGCCTTACCTTCTTGTCTGCTCTTTAGCTTCTTCAACCAGGTGTTCGCAACTTGCAGGACAGCTGCCATAATACGTTTGGCCTGTCCAAATGATCTCCTGTGCTTAAACCTAAAGACATCTTCAGCGGCTTCTCCGGCAACTTTCATTGAACATAACTTAACCATTTTGGTATTCAACTCCTCTGGGGGTAAAACCTGCTTGACTTCTTCGGCAGTTTTCACCGGCCACGCACTTTCATCCTGGCGCAACCATTCTGGGCCCAATCTGTACCTGGAACCTGGTCCCAAATCTGATACTTTGCAGGTGCTTCTGGTGCCCAAATCTGCAACGTTGTGCGTCCCCGGGACCCACCTCCAGTCATCCTTGTTGGTTGCAGATTGAATTTCTCCAATACGATGAGAATTAAATGTGTTCAACATAGCACTGTTGGAAACTATTTGTGATAAAACACACGATGAATCAGTAAAGTACATCACTCTGATAATATCAAAGGGCAGGGCATCTCTGACGGACTTTGCCAACCTTGTGGACATCTGGCACCCCATCAACTCAAGGCGTGGAATTGATTCACACTTGACCGGCGCAACTCTTGACTTGGTGGCTAGCAGAAACGTTTCAAATCCTTGTCTAGTTGGCCACCTCAAATATGCATTAGATGCATAAGCCTCTGATGACCCATCCGAAAACATCATCAAGGATGGAAGGCCAGTTGGTTCATCCGGGACCACACAACGGTCAAACTCCAATTTAGCGACCTCAGCTCTGTCCTCCAGCGACTGAACAAGTTCATCCCGTAGACTTTTTGGAATGAAATCTTGCCAGCCCAAATTCAGCAAACATGTTTTCCGCAGGACAAGTTTAATCCTCAACAGAATAGGGCTGCAAAGCCCGATCGGGTCGAAGGTTTGGGCGGCGAACCTGTGGACCATCTTCTTTGTCAGATTCTCGTCCAAGGCGTCCTGGAGGTTGTACAAATCACCATCCTCTTTCACCTTCCTTCCCTTGACTTTACCATCTTGGTTGACTCTTGTGGCGATGGACAACACATCGGTGGCTGGCTTCCATATCAGCCCGAGAACCTTGGTAGGCTGGCAATCATCTCCAGAATAAATGACTTGTTTGAAGGAAAAACTACCTTTGCCGATAATCCTGTCGGCCTCTTTCATCATCTCCTTGGCTTCTGGCTTCGATCCTGCTCCCGAAATAACGTCATCTATGAAGCTGTGCTTCTCAAGCTTGACTGCAACTGGAATCTGAGGTAACTTGAATTCCTCATCAGGGTAGGTAGGTATTTGTGGCTCCTTCCATAATTCAGGTTTAGCAACAATTTCACTACCGTTTATCTGTCCCTCTCCATACATCTCCTTGACCTCTGCTTCACTCTTTCCGCCGAACAGGCGGGACGTCAACTTCAGGGCTGTAACTGCCAAATTTCCCGCAGCTAACTCGCCGAAATTCACAACTTTGGTCAGGTAAATTTCAAGTGGACCATCTGGCGTCGGGGAAAATAAAACTCTCTTCATCTGGCTGTCGAACTCTGTGGCCAGGATGGAGTTATAAAACTTGGAGATATCCGCGGTTATACCAACCTTGTAACCGCGGAAAAGCATCAAATGATAAAAAATCTTCTGCATTGGCGGCGGGCCTCCCAGCATTATGTTATTAAAACTGGTACCCTTGAACGTCAGAGAACTATTTGCACACAATCGCATGGGTGTGGAACTTGAATCCTCCTTGAAAGCAACCACTATTGATGAACAAGACTTAGGTCCTTCATACTGCAATTCTTCAGGCGTGGCTTTTTGAAAAACGCCTCTTCTTATGGCGTCGTTGAATACCTCCACATACATTCCATAGGTACCTTCCTTGACCATCCTGGCACGATCCTTTTCAGCAATTTTGCGGGCTAAACTCTCATTGTAGGGTAGAGTGTGAGGATCTTCAATATAAGCATATTGACCTGTCCACTTGTTGGACTGCAAGTCTAGTGTTAAACCTGCCTCAATTATCCTCTGCCTCTCACGCTGGTCCCAGGTAGTGCCGTCGGCCATAGCCTTGCACTCTTGACAAGCAGTACATCCTGGACAAAGTGCCTGCGGCTGTATGCCAAACGATTCAGACGTCAGAAAGTCTGGCAAGGTGCCTCCACTGACACTGACAGCCTTATAAGCCGACTTTTGATCTCCAGCTCCACCATCAGCACTCGTACAGATAAAACCACTACCAAAAATGGTTCGCCACAACATAGACTGGCCCACTTTCTGGTAGGTTGAAGGAAACACGTCAGGATGTGTATTTCCAATGATGATATCTAAGCCTCCACTAATATATGTAAACCTTTCTGGCGGCATTTTAAATATCTCGGCGGCAGTTTCGGGGTGGACCGAGCGCATCTCGTTGGCCCCGCCGAGGGTAGGCATGACAGCTGCCTCAAACTCCCTCAGATTGCCGTCCCTATCCTTCAGATAAAACACAACATTGCGGCAGGAAGACTCACTGCCATCAGCTACAGAAATAGTTGTATATCTGCCGGTAGATTTCAGCTTCAACTTGTTGGATAATTTCTCAGACACAAGTGGCAAATTTGCCCCGGAGTCAAACATTACCGTGGCGTGGCAGGTGCCGCCGCCAGGTGCTACAACAGGAACTAACTGAAGTAAGAAGGTACAGGGGCTGGGTGCAGAACTTGACTTGTAAACTGTATTCACACCAGCACTAGCCTCATGGAGTAACCTGGAATGGTATCTGTCGCAATTATTGGTACCACAAACACCAAGCTTATCCGATTTATTACATTTGTCAGCAGTATGGCCGTCACATAGGCAAAGTTCACATAATTTCTTCTGCTGGACAACTTTCTTTCGGTCAACCACGTCCATCTTCTTAAACGTGAGGCAACGGAAAATCGGGTGTTTCTCCTTGCAGCTCTCCACAGGACATGCACTGTTCCACTTGGAGGCCTTGTCCTTCCCAGCCTTTCCATTCTTATTGTCGCTGCGGCCAGATACTTGCGCGGCGGCAGCTCTGTCACGATTTCTCTTGCCGGCGCCACTGTCATAGGACATATCACCGGCCAACATGGCACCCCTGGTCCTCTCCAGCAGTTCAACAATCTTCGGGATGTTTGGTTGGTTCATGCTACCTAGCTCCATCATAATTTTGTCTCTCAAATTTTCAGGGCACTTGTCTTTAAAAATATGAATGAGAGTTAGGTGGTTGTAATCCTTAGCTGCAGAACCAACGATGGCTTCTACCTCCTGCATCATGCTCTTGAAGGTAGCAATTGCGCTAACCACGTCCACAGGTTTATCCACAGGTTTCATCTTGTTCAACTTAGTTAAAATCCTCATGAACCGGCGAGTGTTTGATAAAAACATCTGGTCAAGAAACGCCCATTGTTCATTGTGATCTCTAATCGCTGACACTTGCTTGCGTAGTTCCGGGTTGGTTATCACCTTCTCCATACACAACATCAGACTTAACCTCTGGTCAGCAAATCCATAACCAGAGCATAGATCCTTAAAGACCTGTTTAAAGTTTGGGTAATCCGTGTCAGTACCGTTGAACGACGGCAACAAACTGTTGTCCCAGCGCCCATACTGCGGGTTGGAACTCCGAATATCCACGGCAGACATACTTCTGGAGAGCATGGCAGGTGTCCCACTCTCATCCAGATTAGATGAACGACGTTCCATCTCTCTAAGCCTTCGGTACATATCACGTACTTCTTGGCGCAACTCCACGGAAATTTTAAGCACTCCCATGTCCATCTTCACCTTCTCAATGACGTCAAGGTTCCTGGCGACAGTGCTTGACCTCGCGTCATCTGAATCATTGTCAAGCCAGTACAGAATTTTTGTACACTGCTCCAACGACGCATAAACTTTATCTGCAACAGTTTTCTGCTCACTAGCTTCATCCAAATCACGCTTGAACTCGCGCAGCTCACTAGTCTCCACGGCAGGTTTTAGACTTTTTATTAGGTCAGATTGGTCCTTGACCTCACTAAAAATGTCACGAATTGATTTTACAGTCACATTTTCACATGAATTAAAACTTTGGCAGGCTTTTAGATTGTCATAAAACACTTTTAACTGTTCATCAAAAACTTCTAGCCTTTCACTGCCAATAGCGATAGCTCGCTCAATTTTCTGCTTTTTGGTTAGTGGCATATTGATTTACTAGGTACTTATTTCACAGAAAAATTGTCACAGTTTATTGCATCAATAATTCACTGGATGCTATTGATCTCTTGATGAATGCTAACGCCTATTCATCAGATACTTTGAAATTGTCTCAACCATGACACTTTGGTTGAGCTTGACTTCCGAATTAGCGGGAAGTTCACGAGATCAGTTGGCGAACATACAAACCCCCAATACCAGGAACCATCAAGTTTCAACAGCAGGTTTGAATATAGATTTATTGATGAAATTATTTCAAAGACCTGAAATTACAATATCAATTAGTTCATAATTCCAGTTATTTATAACCACGTAATCTTATTTGCTTTTTAAAAATCATTTTTCTCTACGGTAAAAATCTTTGGAAACTTTGGCTTTAAAGGAAAATTAATTGGTTTAATAATCATTGTTAAATGCAAAAATAAAGGCACATAAAAATTACTAAAACATATATTAATCATAATTAAGTTTCATGCTTAGCTGGCTAAAGCCTTTTTAAAACTACATATAATCATCCTATACACCATACTTCCCAATAAAATTAACAAATTCTACCTGAAGCTCTTATGGTTTCAAATCCCTGATATACTAGGGTCGTTCACACACAATGAGACCAATGATAGGCCCAATTTTGTTCTCCGAAATCTTCACACTCTCATATCTCATTCAAAAGTAAAGAACGTGCGCATCCAAAATAAACAAACACTCTATGCCGCGCCACATTATGAAAGGAAAGCCCTAAAAGACGACATTTGCGCTTTGTTTTTGGTTAATGATAAGGAATTTAATTTCGAACTTGATAAACACAAAGCTTCCTCGAAAAGAGGTTAAGACAGTTGTTATATTACAACATCATGATTAATAGGATTATCCATTTTAGGATTTGTGTATGTGATCTTGTGAGTGTCATGTGCCTGGAATATTGTATGGTACAAACCAATCCCCATCCTTCTATCCTAAAATGTGAGGTATTATGAGTCCTAGTGAGGAGTATAATATTGTGTATGCATTTCACGGGGTTTCATTTAGTTAGGAGAAAAAATTGTCATGTTTTTCGGGATGTGGCTATTCTCATGTGATTATGGTGAGTTGAGTTTAGTGAGAAATGTTGCTAGTGCTCAGCGCAAAAAAACCTTGAATCTTGTTAAGGAAGTTAATTTGACTTTCAAACGGGGGGTGTGTCTTAACCTCTTTTCGAGGAAGCTTTGTGTTTATCAAGATCGAAATTAATTCCTTATCATTATCCCAAATTAAGCGCAAATGTCGTCTTTTTTGACTTTCCTTTCATAAAGTGACGCGGTATGGATTGTTTATATTTTGATGCGCCCACGTGCGTTACTTTTGAATGAGATATGAGTGTGTGAAGATTTCGGAGAACAAAATTGGGCCTATCATTGGTCTCATAGTGCGTGAACAACCCTTGTATACCAGGGATTTGAAACCATAAGAACTTCAGGTAGAATTTGTTAATTTTATTAAGTGGAATGGTGTATAGGACAATTATATTTAGTTTTAAAAAGGCTTTAGCCAGCTAAGCATGAAACTTAATTATGATTAATATTATGTTTTAGTAATTTTTTATGTGCTTTTATTTTTGCATTTAACAATGATTTATTAATCCAAATAATTTTCCTTTAAAGCCAAAGTTTCCAAAGATTCTTAACCGTAGAGAAAAATGATTTTAAAAAGCAATTAAGATTACGTGGTTATAAAAACTGGAATTTTGTATTAATTGATTTTATAATTTCAGGACTTTGAAATAATTTCATCAATAAATCTATAATCAAACCTGCTGTTGAAACTTGATGGTTCCTGGTATTGGGGGTTTGTATGTTCGCCAACAGATCTCGAGAACTTCCCGCTAATTCGGAATTCACACTCAACCAAAGTGTCATGGTTGAGACAATAAGAGTTATCAAAGAAAGGGCATGAAATCCAGTTTAATCCAATAAATTTGTAGGAAATTATAAAGGGATTGTTAATTGAATAATAGATTTCCATAGCGTCATGTAAAGTGAAATCACAACTTGTTTTTGATGAAATATATTGAGGTTTTTTGGTGTGATTTTTATATTAAAAGATTATTGGACCCGGTCAGCTCCTAGCAAGAATATGACTGCCCCTTTTTATTCTGTTTATTTACCTTGCCCCTTTCCCCCACCTCCCTTCTCCCCGTCTGCTACATTAAAAACTAACACAACGAGTGTTTATTTCCCTTCCCCCCACTTCCCTTATCCCGTCTCCCCGTCTGCAATACTCAAAACATACATAACGAGTAGCGGCATTCCATGCGCAAGTCCCCAAACTCAATCAGAAACTGCTAAATTCTTGCACATTCCCTTTAAGCCAGTCCCCAAAGTCTGAGACTCCTAAAAATTGAATATTCGATCCATTGTCCCCTCCCTTACTCCCTGATGGTATTCCCATTCTATTTAAAAATTGTATAGATATGTTATTCCATATAATTAACCACACTTCAATACCTTAAATATAAATGGTAATATTGTAAAATATTTTAAAGGTATCCGCTTTGACTTTAATATATAAAAGAAAAAGGAAAAGATATTTAGGATATTCATTTTATTTTTATAATTAGTATTTCTAGTTGTATACTAAAAATTTGAAGGTTAAGCAAAAATTGTTAAACTGATAAGTCTACAACTATCGTTCCTGGTTAGTCTTAAGCCTTTTTTCAAAGAGGACAATTTAACATCCAAACATTATATAAAATTCATATTTTAAGATTTTAATAACTACTGAACCGATTGAGTTCTCCCTTTTAGAAAAGCTTCATATAAGTCCTGAGATGGATTTTAGATCTTTATTTTTTAGATTTGAGTCTTGTAATAAGTAAAGGCAATTTTTTTGCCTATCTCTTCGAATACAATGTCCTTAGATGCTAGAGGCGAATCCACAATTATATTAAAAAGCAACAACGCATGGAGGAAGAAATATATATTATGAGCTACTAATTGACTTTTCAGAATGTTTATCTTTGTTCCTATAGGGTATAAAAGTTGAGTGAGGGAACAATATGTGAAAAATGAAATTTTCTCGCCCTCTAGTGATTTTAGACGGTCCTGCTAGATGATGACGTGTTTATACAAACTAACATATTTACTAAAAATATAATTCGAACTTTATTTTATACTAGCGGTTATGCCTCTAGTATCTTTGGGCTCGGTGTTTGAAAATATAATAAAAATCATTCCAGGATTTAAAACTTAAATTTGAAAAGCCTAAAACCATCCTTACACCTATGTAAAAATTCCCAAAATTTGGTTCAGTAGTAAATAGTTAACGAAATGTTAAGCTCAGAATAAAACCTTACTACTTTATATATTCGGTCTAGCAAATACGTCCCTAGAGGCTTAACGGGGCACTTAAGGTTGGGGAAGTCAGTATATGGGCTATTTTTTTAAGGGGGTGGTAATAATAATATAGTTATACACCTTCCCAGGACCTATGAGAAATTACTCTGTAAAGGAGAACTAAAAACTAAATTTAGATAACTGTTGTTAAAAATTTGCTGAAAATATTTAATTTTTGCAGCTTTTATTTGCAACTTTTTCTCTCCCTGTCAGGCTCAATTTCTGAACACATTCATATGATTGTGATTCATTTTTCATACCTTTGCCATACGTTTTTGTATTACAACCAAAAAAGACAGAAAATATAAAAAGATAAGCACATATAATTCTATGATTGTTATCGTCGAACCTAGTAAAAGTGTCTGACTCTGATTATGACGTAAAAAAATAAGCCAATAAGAGGCCACTATAAATTTTACCATTGGTCAATTACTGTATATACTGGCCTCTCATTGGCTAATTATTTTTACGTCATAATCAGAGTCAGACACTTTTACTAGGTTCGTTTTCGTCTGAAGCTTAGATTTTGTGTTGGACAATTTAGGGACTCTTCAAATAGGTCTTAGGTTGGTTTTATGCTATTCTGTTTTATCATTTAAGTCTTGGGATGGTTTTAGGCTATTTTTTATCGTGGAATACAGAAGCGTCCTTAGATGCTAGTGGCGCAGCTACTAGTTAAGTTTATTGAACATGTAAAGACAACCAAGACAAACAGATATCAATTTCAAACTGTAACAGAGATTATTACAATCAACATACAGAAATAAACTTTTTATAGATAAACAGCCAAAGTATAATATAGGGTAGCTTAGATTTATTTAGCTTTACAACTTGAAATAGTTAGGTAGATAGAAATATAATGTTTATATTGGTCTGTTGAATTTCACAAAAAAATCAACAAAAACTTTTTTATTAGATAGCTTCCTAGTAAATTATATTTGCAAAAATAAATCCACTGATACTCAAAACTGTACCGACAGACCTACCAATATAAAACATATTCAAGATGCTTTAAAATAATGTAGCATTCTAGAACACAGTAATAGTGTCTGACTGATTATGACGTAACAAAAAAAATTAGCCAATGAGAGGCCGTTATTGACCAATGGTAAAATTTATAGTGGCCTCTCATTGGCTAATTTTTTTTGTTACGTCATAATCAGTCAGACACTATTACTGTGTTCAGCATTCTACTTTTTTGTATGTTATTGGCTAAATTGCAGAAACCTCTCAATGGTTTCTATGCAGATGTAAAAGAGACTTGGATGGTGGGGGTAGGCAGGGGACCTTTCAACAAGATTGCGCTGGGCAAAAAATGTTATAAAGGGCCGGTTTTTAGATTGTTAGAAATATCTCTAGTAGACCCTTCTTAATCATATTTTTAGTAAAATATCTTAAACCTGTCAAAACCTTAAACTTTCTATAAAAATGCCTATTTTTTCTGCCGTTTTTAAGATTTTACAAGACATACGAACTCAAGTACACAAACTATCACTCTCCATATTAAGTTTTAAAAATATTAACATACATAAAAGTCACTCTAAAATATCTCAATTATTTTCTATGTCATTATGTGTGAAAAAGTGTTGCGATTCTTCTAAAAAAAATGCTTTAGGGGATTTTTCACCGCTGGGTTAGGTATGTAACAAAATATATGTTAATTTTATTGTAAAGCTATATTTCATATCTTAATTTTGTTGTCTATTTTTTTTCTTTGTCATTTCGTAGAAGAATTATTTTTGTATGGATTTTGCTAGAAAGCTTCATATTTGCCAATGAAATGTTTTAGTCTATTCTTTAAAACTATCTTACAAAAGCGAGGAAGTAAAAGTATGCTAATTTTTCTTAGTATACCATGTAAAACGAAAGTTTAACATTATATGTAATAGAAAAGTTAAAAAAAAAACTAATGCAACTCTATATTATCAAACGGGATAAAAGAAGAGTTATGATAAGAATTATTCATTTTACCAACCTTAATTTTATGCTTTTTTTCATAAAGGTATAAAGATAATAATAGAACATTGTATTAGGAAATTGTCAACTTATTAATGGATACAAGATGATAAAAATAGTAAACAACATATTCCCCGATTCCCCTATCCCTGAAATCTGTATTTATGTAATGTATAAATGGCTTGGATGCATTTTAACGCGCAGCTATTCTATAACTATATAATTGGGTATATTCGGTGATCTTAAAGGATAAGACAATGATTGAGATTATATTTAATTTGTCACAATATTGCTCAGGAATCTTCATTTTAATTCTTTCACTTTTTGGCATTTGCGACAGGACGAAAATCTAAAGTACTTTTTTGGTAATGATCAGAAATATGTAAACAGCTAATGCGTCCATTAATTAATTTAAAATAATTCTTTAAAGATGTTGTCGTCCTTGTTTTTTTTACTACAATTACAAACATAACTCGGTGGAGTGCAAACAAGTAAGATTTATCTTAATAAAGCGGAGTTGAATGATACAGAATTTAAAGTAACGCTTAATGGTCGTTTGGTATGTGGTGGAATGTTAAATGTTTCACCTTACCACCTTCCAGTTTAGTCTGTCTTATTTTCTGTACATAAATAAAAAATGGCTGTTACTGGAATCCAGGTTAATTCCTAAAATTATTGTTTTGACTTTCACAAATTTAAAAGTCTCGAGCGGGGCCCGATTGTTGAGGGTTGGTAATTGTTTAATGATTTGTTGAGTCTGGTAAAGTTATACCTAACAGTTGTATTGTCAACAAATAAATGATATGATAAATGCATTAATGAGCAGCTATGCACTAAAAAAAATTTATGTTGGGAAAAAGTTGTTACTTCTCACCTAAAACTGTCATGTTTAGGACGGTAATGACGTAAAAAATATTTGCTGAGCTTCTTTTTTTTTGAATTGTTGGGATAGGAACATTGTAACATTTATTGGAGTTGTCAGGTTCGAGTATAGATCACACCACGTCATACTAGAGAAACTAAGTACTCGCGTGACTAAAATATTTTAGAGAAGGTGGATTTAAAAAAAAAAGAATAATTGGCGGTTGAGTACAGAAAAACCTTTATTTTGAAATCAATTGAAAATATTGGGGAAGGTATTTTTTCATGCGTTTATTTTACTTTAGGTCAAGTTAGGAATAGTTATATTGTGTATAGGGTTCGGGCTCTCTTGAAGGGATCAAGCATATAAAGAAAGAAAAAGGGGGGGGGGGGGGGAGGTATCAAAAGTATTCTAAAGGATCGAAACCAGGTTTTATGATAAATATTGTTTGTCTTATTCTGCTCCGCTACATATGTAACTAATTTGTTAACTATCTATGCAACACCATTAAATATATATTTTTATCTATTTGTAACTAAGCAAGGATGACAACATCCATAAAAGCGAAACTCTAAAAGCAGACGGAAGGACAAACAAACATTAAGACTTTCAGCTCTTGATATGCAGTATATCAATTTATAAGTCTAAACAAAATTTCATATAAATGCGTTGCAAAATTGTTAATTATGTATCAAAGAAATTTGTTTAAAGCATACTTACATTTTTAGAACTTATGTAATTATAAAACTGTACTTTGTTGTCCTAGGAATCATTATTTAAAATCAAATGAAATATAACTTACTGGTAATAATGATAGAATTGCTAAGCTTATAAAATTATACCTAACCTCTACAAGAGTCATGATACCAATTTTAAAATCGATGGGACAAATCAACGATAAGTGCTATCCGTTAGAGACGCACAGACGGACTATCCTAATTATATAAAAGCTTCGCTTAAAAAATTGGTATTTAACAAATGCTTAAAAACAAAGATACAAGGATAGATAAATAGTTTCAGAAAGTTTCAGAAAAAGTCATTATTTAGACTAAATGATTTGTTATTCAAACAGAATGTAATAAAGATTGAAGTAATAAGGCATAAAATAATATTATTTACTATTATACCCTATCTATATATTGAGCTTTTTTTCTAGTTAAAGCTACGCTTCTTATGGAAATATTATATTATTGTTCATATAATTTTTTCTTACATTGTTAATACCTGATTCCTTGGTAACTAGTGTCTTGTTAGCTTAGTTAGATGCATTTTTATTTAAATACCTAAGAAAATAGACAAGTTTCATAATACTTATTTATCGCATCGTATTACAACTTTCCGTCGTGGGTAGAAAATGAAAAATTACCAACATACAAAACTGATATTAATTTATGACTTTAGACATAATATTCGAAGAAAAATGTCGATAATACGAAACGATACATGATTTTTAAGTATCGCTCAAAGGTTCTAACCCAATGGATATTATTACAATTCCATACTATACTGGAAAAACTTTTTATTCTGTTATTGCTTCAAGTTTCGATTGTAGTTTAGTTGTTATTAATAGAACAGATATAATAATCTAGTTAATGCTGACTGAACAGGCGAATCATCCAGAATGCCGCAATTATTATGACTGAAATCTTCGTCTACCATGGTCGAAGCATCTTATAGTGCCTTGTAATAAATTACGTCATACAATACAAATGACCAATGATAGGCCAGTATACATCTTATATAATTAATACTGGCCTATTATTGGTCATTTGTATTGTATGACGTCATTTCTATTAGGCACTATAAGCTGTTTTACCATTGTCCAATGTTTATTTTTAAGATTAATTCTCCCTGATTTAAAATGCAAAGGAAAATAAACAAGAAAAGTTTTTAAGACTATAAATTAGCATTTAGGATTACAGTTACTCTGTGACTCATGCATATATTATTTTAAAATTAAGCTATATGTAGAGTCGGTCCGTCCGTTTGTTCGTCCGCCTGTCCGTACATCCATAATGTATAGCTCTTACTATCCATTCAGGCATAATCGTCATATCGTTTTTAAACATTAAAGATAGTTGGTACAATTTAGAAAGCAAAGCAAAACTGTAATCGTTACAAGTAAGTCAGTATGTCCACATAAAGCAAGATGAGTTTTTACTATTTTGAAAACTGTTTTTTACATGATATAATCATCCCATTCACATAGGAAAATAGCACATAACACTCAATTCTCTTTAGCCCAGCTGTTTTAGAAGTAACATAAGAAAGTGTTATATGTTTAGTTTTAAAGAAACTTATGTACAGTTCAAAACTTTTTGTTTCAAAATTAAAAATATTGTTATGCCAAAAAAAGAAAACAATGTTAAAATATGGATATACTGTATGCCTAATAATGCACAGGAATAAATATTCTAACTTCTGACTTATTTAAAAAGCGGATCTATCTACACTTAAGAAATGTCCGACTGTACGTTCGTAACAGATTGGTTTGATATTTTATCATAGATAATATTAATTTGTAATTATTAAAAAATCATTAGAAATTTTGGTATTTTGTTGTATTATTATACAGTTTAACTTTCAGTATATTTTGCCTCATCCCAATGCTTGTTTAGCAAGTACTGTAAGTGTGCAAAAACTAGGCGGAAAAGTTAAACTTTTTTTGCAATATTCTGCATGTATTTAAACGATGCAAAAGTGAACTTTATAACAGACTTTTTAGAAGCGATGATGCTCTATATGTTTTGGTTGTAACTTAGTATATTCTTAATCAAGAACGTCCAGGGGAGAAGGTTAAAGAAGAAATGCCCAAGGAGGTAGGGGAAATAGAGCTGTTTATTTCACTAGTCCCCAAAGTTTAATAATAAAGTTTTCTTATTAGTTGGCTTAACAATTTTCAAAAATTTTTATTGGTTGTTTCATTAGGTTGAGTGTTTTTAATGTTTTAACCACTCATTGTTATCTATAGAAGGGGCAATTTTGTGTACCATCATCTGGGATGTACACCATTTTATCGGCCATTATCTTATTCCAGTAATCTTTGGAAAATAACCCTTACCAAAAATAACATTGCTGATATTATTGATCTTCTAACAAATAAATAAGGAAATTTAGCTACATCCAAAATAAATCTTTCCAACATTTTA
Organism: Acartia tonsa; assembly: GCF_053477335.1. Taxonomy (NCBI): domain Eukaryota; kingdom Metazoa; phylum Arthropoda; class Copepoda; order Calanoida; family Acartiidae; genus Acartia; species Acartia tonsa. The sequence continues at coordinate 28,177,684 of NC_137266.1, read as the reverse complement.
CACTCGAGTATGTTTGTGATTGTATTGCAAATCCTAGAACGAATGTACAATGTTAATGAGAACCTTATCTGTTCTGTTTATTGATTTAGCTTTGGTGTATTTTATCGACTCTTCTTTAACAGACTACAACCAATATAAAATTATTGCTGCGGTACATATGGATAAATTTGTCCTTTTCTAGTTTACTAACATTATTAGGGTCAACATAAATTTTGACTAAAATTCCAACAGAATAGTTACACACTTTTAACCATTAGAAAAAGAACAAGGATATGGTCATCCATAAAAGCAAAGCTAAAAACCTGTAAAGTCGAGCCATATTGGTCAAGCGGTACATACAGACAGGAAGCGTCGCAACTCTATAATTGGTGCAACAAATGGTCAAATCAAAACATGCTCATCTCTAACTTTTTTGGGGGAAAAAAATTTATAGGAGATGCAGCTTAATAATGAAATTCTAAAAACCCGCAACTTCGTTTTCTTTCCATGAACCAACAATTTTGCAACAAATTTATATAAAATGAGTTCTGCTTGTTAAGTTTTGACACTTTACAAGATTTATTATTCATTTGTCCTTCCTTCTAATTATAGAGCTTCGCTTTTATGTATGTTGTCATACCTGTTTTACTATACACACCTAAGATGACCTCTTGTAAATAAACTTAGCCTTCGCGCAAAGTTTCTTACTGATAAACGTTTATTTAAAACAGACGATGTTTTTATTTCCAGAAGTCAATATTCTCCAATTTTTCTTTAAAAATGAAATCATTTAAGTTTTCTAAGAATGTCTTGTGTCAGAAGTTTACTGAGATTCGAATGAATTACCGACCAACCAGCAAATTTTGTTTAATAGCTATTTTATCATAATCTTTGCTACTGTGCATGAATACTCTCCAAGCGCGCACGCACTTACTTATTGTCCTCATACAAATTGTAAATCCGGACTTAACCTCTATGATCTCTTATCATAATATATATACAAGAAATAGATACCTATACAAATACTAATACTTTGTTCTCATATAAATTGTAAATCCAGACTAAACCTCTATGATCCCATATAGATATACAAAAATAGATACATAATTCTATTGTTCACATACAAATTGTAAATCCGGACTTAACCTCTCTATGATCCCATATCTTAATAGATATACAAGAAATAGATACCTATACAAATACTTATTGTCCTCATACAAATTGTAAATCCAGACTCTATGATCCTATATGATAATAGATATTCAAGAAATAGATACATACAAATACTAGTACTGGTTGTTCAGTGTTCTCATACAAATAATAAATCTGCACTTAACCTCTATGATCCCATATGATAATAGATATACAAGAAATAGATACTTATACAGTGTTTTTTTTTTTATGAGCACTTTTTTGAAAGCAATTTTACCCCACTTATAGTTATCAGAATTTAATGATTAATGGCTTATTTTCTTCGTTTTTTAAGGGAAATTATGAAACAACAAAAAAATTTACAGTTTTTGTTGAAAAAGTACAGTAAAGTTGAAAATTAAAAACTTAGGTGTCAACATATAAAAATGGTTTTAGCGCATTTTTCTTAAAGAAATGGATTTTCTGTAGTCGACTTTGGGGGGCCAGTACTCCCTCCCTGGTTGAGATATGACCTTCAAACTTTGATATGTTCTAGTCCATGTCCCTAATAGTATCTGTATACATTTTTAGCTCTATATCAGGGGCGCCCAAGCTTTTTTTTTTGGGGGGGGTAATTCGTATTTGGGGGGGGTAAAATGGCGCGCGAAGCGCGCCAAAATTTTTTTTACCCCCCCCCAAAATTTTTACCCTGGGGTTAAAATTTGATTGGGGGGGGGTAATTACCCCCCCTAAAGTCTGTTGGGGGGGGAAATACATATTGACCCCCCCTCTAGTTTTTTCAATGTCATTTTTTTTGTAGGTAACATAGAGAGTTGTGACTTCATGACTTTTTAAGTTTAGTAATTATACGTCGGCAAGAGTTGATCTTATAAGGATATCTGGTCTGTGTCGGTCGTGGCGTCCGGTCAAAGTCGGTTAGGTGGCACCAAATTTAGAAAAAATTTCTAAATAAATCTTAATTTCAACATTATGACTTTTGTGTATAAGGTAGAAACCTAAAATTTTTTTGGTGAATACTTAGATATCAATGACCTTCTGAGAAAAGTGGTGTTATGACCGTTTGACCGCTCCCTGACCGACTTTATGACCAATTTTTGTCCGGCTTTTACTACAGACATATATCATGAATATCGTGGCTTCTATTACAGCTAGAGAACTATAAATTTTTTTAGTAAATCCTTGAGCAACAATAAACAGATGAATTATTAATTGGCGCCGCCAACCACCGTTTTACCGCCGTAACCGCCGAAAATGGCGGTTTCCGTTATTTGCCGTTTTTCGGCAATGATCAGAAAAAGTAATTTTTTTGTTATGAAAAATAAAAGTTCGTCCTAAAATTTGGTCATCCTAGCTGCAAAATTGGCCGCTCTACAGCTGTTTTAATATTTAGCGGCTGGCCGCTAAAAAGCGGCTAAGGAGCGGTCTGGCTGCTATGACTAGAAAAAGTAATTTTCTCTAAAAATACACATGAACCACCAGAAAAAAAATTTACGTCTTTATCTGTAACAGGAGCCGAGATAGAGGGGGGGGTCAATATGCACCCCCAAGGTAGGGGTAATTTTTTTTTGGGGGGGGTATTGTTCACAAAATTTTGGGGGTGCCTACGGCACCCCCAAAATCGTTTGGGGGTGCCAAATGGCCCATTACCCCCCCCCTTGGACGCCTATGCTCTATATCTCAACTTTGAAGTGTTTAGCAGCCATTCTTGCAAAAGGTTGATTATTTGAGCATAAGAAAAATGCGCTAAAACCATTTTTAGATGTTGACACCTAAGTTTTTAATTTTCAACTTTACTGTACTTTTACAACAAAAACTGTAATTTTTTTTGTTGTTTCATAATTTCCCTTGAAAAACGAAGAAAATAAGCCATTAATCATTAAATTCTGATAACTATAAGTGGGGTAAAATTGCTTTCAAAAAAGTGCTCATAAAAAAAACACACTGTACAAATACTTATAATTATTTTCCTCATACAAATTGTAAATCCGGACTTAATCTATCTATGACACCCCTTATCATAAGAGATATACAAGAAATAGATACAAATTGTAAATTTGTGAATACTGTCATTTCCTTTTAAAATAAATCTGCTAGAAATATATAGGCCAAGGCATTTATTTATCTTTAGTATGACACAGTGTATAACTTAATTTGATCCGTCAACTCTATTTTAATAACTTATAAACATTATTGTGTAATCAAATCCTTAACTGCCCCTCTATATCTACTACCACTATTGAGTCATACTTGCTTAGAGTCGCAAATAATCATCTTCATTTTTTTCTTTGGTGGCTTATAGCTTCTTTCTTTGCAAGATAGATTTATCATTGGAATTTTACCTATGCAGCTGATAAATGCATCTTAATCAAAAGAAGTAGTTAAAATTAGAAAGTCTAAGCATACATTAACAGGCAAAATTGCATAGTGGTGGAAAGGGGGGTTGGGACAACATAATTATATTTGGTTGGATGTGTATCCTACACCCCTCTTGCCCAAATTGATTGCACGCCCTTTGGCAACATAGTTTTTTTTCTTTAGATGACCTTTCCATGTTTTGTGTATGTTACTAATGATTATTTAAATCAATTATGACTTTAAACAAAAGTATTACTGAAAAAAAATTCGCATAACTTTTCTTTTTAGTGATTACATCAATATTTTTTTAAGGGATCTATCGATAGGACAATGCAAAATAAATCAATCTACATGTCAGAATTTTCCCTTTTGGCGCAGCAAGCTCAAAACATTTAGGTAAGTGGATTAAACTCTTGGGTGCAATGACGGACATATGTACCCAGTGACCCAGTTATGGAGTAGCCCATCCCCAAAAGCCTTAGAAATGCATATTATAAAGAAATTCACGAATCCTTTTCTTTAGAGTTCAATATTGACCCTAAGAAAAACATGAATGTGTATGCATAGTTATAATGGCAAAATTATTCACAGTGCACTGTGAGCTGCTTAGAATAGACATAGAGTAATACTATAAAGAGTTGGTCCCATGTATTCTACATGCTTATAGTTATGCTTAGAAAAGACATAAAGTAATACAAGAAAGATTTAGTCTCGTGTTTTCTACATATTGCTTTCTGTCCCAAGTGGCTATCGAGCACTCAATCAAATTTAAAAAATTGAATTTAAGGAAGGGAGTGTTTTTTTCTATTCTAACCCCTGCAAATGCCACTAATCCTGCAGGGCCTAAACCTGCAGTGCCATAACCCCATGGGGCTACTAAACTAACCTGACTAAAGATAAGAAAGAAACAAAGGAAAAACTTTAAGAAACTACTCCTCCCCACCTTTATTTAATTTTGTTTCAAATATGGAGCCCTGGGGTTCTTTTCTCAACAAGGTACTTGAAGTTAAAACTTTGACTTGCATATTTCTCCTTTTTTTTCTTTTTAAATCTATTACTTTTTTATGAGATTGTCTATTTCTATTCTAGTCTTAAAATACTCTCTGTAATTATGCACGTGTGGTTGACACTAACTCACATGTAAGCTTTATTTATTATAAACTTTACAAGATAGCGTAGACCTTTAGAACAATAGAGATACTAAATATAGATAGATACATGTAAGCTTTATTTATTATAAACTTTACAAGATATCGTAGACCTTTAGAACAATAGAGATACTAAATATAGATAGATACATGTAGGCTTAATTTATTGCAAACAAGATATCCTAGACCTTTAGAAAAATAGAGGTATTTAATATAGATAGATACATGCAAGCTTTATTTATTATAAACTTTACAAGATATCCTAGACCTTTAGAACAATAGAGATACTAAATATAGACTATAGTAGATACATGTAAGCTTTATTCATTGTGAACTTTACAAGATAACCTAGATAGACCTTTAGAACAAGAGAGATACCAAATATAGACAGGTAAAATGAGCTTTATTCATTGTAAACTTTACAAGATATCCTAGACCTTTAGAACAATAGAGATACTAAATTTAGATAGATAGTTAACATAGTTTGGGGAAACTTGTTCAAGATAAACACTTATGATGTGACAGATTTAAGCTATAGAGAAGCTTCACTTCTAATAATAAGGCCTTATATTTTTCTCGGTGAAAAGGATTAGAGAAATGTTTATTATGTATACCCTTTTCTAGGTTTAAACAAGGATGATAATACCAGTATTAAGTGGAGCATAAATACCAAAATTTTATTTACCAGGAATCTTCAGTGATAAGACAACTGGCGATAAATTAATGTACAATACATCTTAAATGATAATGCACCCTTTCTATAGATTTGTTGATAAGTTTGAACATTGCTAATTTGAACCCAGTTTAAGCCAACGATGGACAGAGAGAGTGACTGTTGATAAATTTTTAGTATTAAATTTTCTTATATAAGGAATATATAACACAAAAATTTGCAGGAGTATTTTAGAGTAGGTAAGCTCCAACAACCTTGTATGTGAATATTTTGAGGTTTATTTTTATGTTTATGCCATGCGTACGACATACTCACAAGGATGACATTCTTATAGTAGCGCAGCCTTTTTAATGCGCAGCTTTGCAATTTTTTTCATTCTACGTTTCCTATTTGCTTACTTTTAATGTACGCACTGGATACAGCAGCACTATTTTTAACGTCTCTAATATGATATGGCTTGGTCCAGAATAATCCATATACCACAGTGACGGGAGTCAGGCATGATACCACAAAGAAAGCCTTCCCTAATTGTTATTTTGTCATCATGCATCACCGACAATTTAACAGACAGACCAATGACACTTGCAGTGTCGCTTTGCTGCAAACAATTTATGGTTGACATATTTTTACATTCATAAACATTCAAAATGTTAAGAAGTGTTTTCTTAGTTATTATTGGATGTTTATCTTTTTTATCTACAGTATATTTTACGAAAAATGACCGGTCTTTGTAATGCTATTGCCCCCTTCTAATGAAGGTTTAACCCTATTTTTTGTGTGAGTGCTCTTTATACATATGTATGCTTGTGTTTGTTCCGGTCGATGAGATCAAAGAACATTTACCCGCATTGGGCAGGCTAAAAAAGAAGATATTCAAAATGTCAAAATTCCACCAATTATGAATTTTGGGTGAATTTTTTCCTATCTCTACCGAAGCGGTCTCATTAAAAGTTGTCTTAGCGCTTTGATAGTTGAGATATCAAACTACCAAGCCAGGATAGTACACTGAGATACCCCAGTAAGAGAATAGAAAAGACTTAACTCTGATATCTCAACCGTAACTTCACTTATAGCGAGCTAAAGTCAAACCAAAGACTCATACCTGGATTCCCGAAAATCGAAAATGTCTCTGTTCTAGCCTTTAAGGGGCCCTAAGGGTACTCTAAAGTTTATCTTTTTAAGGGGTAGAAGAAAAGGGGTTAAGCCGACCCTCCACTTTCAATATCCCTTTGGAGGTTCGAGGCACCCTCCACCAAAATAATTTTACACCTTCCATGGTTCTATTAGTAGTGCCGCTGTAAAGAAATACCATATCAATCCAGCGGTTAGCGAGATCTGAAGCTACAGACATAAAGACACAGAGACATACTGTTGCAATGATGATATTGTCTCTCCTTAATATATATCTTTTTTCAAAACTAATTATCTAACTTAATACATTCTTCCATCCATCTATTTATCTATTCATCTATCTAACAAAATGCAGAAACTAAATCAATTTAAAAGATTTTTCCCATTTAGTAGAATCCTTATAATCCACTAATTGAAAAGATAACCCCCCAAAACCAAATAATTTTAAACTTTCAGTCCTCTCCTATAGCTGTTATCCAAGAGGGTTCTTAGGACACTTAATTAGCCTAACCTTACAAAGAATCAAGATACGAATTTGAGAATGTGGTGTCGGGGAGTAATGGTTGTTTCAATTGTAAAAAGAAGGAATATGCTTCCCATTATTTTCAAGGGTTTTGCAAACTTTAAAGAATTGATATCAATTAGGAACAAACCTATTATATAAGAATTTATGTTAGGCCTACTTTTTAACAGTTATCTTTTTTCTCTATCTCTCTCTTTTTTACTCTCTCTCATTTTCTGATATGTATGTCTTTTTGATTTACTTACTTTACCTTCTTTAAGAAATACATTAAAATAAATGAATGTACAATGTACATCCCAAACGATGACAAATGAAAAGTTCGAATACTGCTTGTTTGAAACATTTAAAAAAAAGCTCCCAACATTTTTTCAACCAACCAATGAGAGAGTCCATTTATAAATACTTTTGGTATCAACAAAATCTAATTCCCTTCTACTCTTCCTCCTTGAAAAACATAACAAATCTCTTAATTACGGTCAAACCTACAGACCTACATGAACACCTTTGGAATAACTTCGCTACTAAATACTAAATACGAAAAAAACTACTGTAAATATTTAGGCCCATTTACTGAGCTATTTCGGCACCTGTACAAAAAAAATTCTTTAAAAAACAAGGAAGACAACATCCAAAGCAGCAGATAAACATAAAGGATAAAAATACCAACTTATAGCATAAAAATTATCAGAGTTGCTTTCTTTGTTAATTTCTACATTAATTATTAATTTAAGAATAATCGCATTTTCGCAGGTTTTTACGTCGTACATACTTATGAACGAAAGGATATGACAAATGTATGAAAGCTTTGCTTTTAAAAACGTTTCCTCTTTGGGTATTTTTTCGAGGTATAAATAGAAATAATTTTCACAGAGAAACAGAATGTTAAAATTACTAAGATCCACCTTAGTTATAATTAACATTTAAACCAACCCTTTGATTGAACATCTTTTATCAGGTGGTCCCAGTTCATATAATTAATCTCAGTCATATAATTTTTTATAATGTATAAAAATAATAATTATTAGATTAGAGGCAAGAAAAGGATGATATATAATAGTACCCAAGGTTTTTTTTTCTGAAGCTTAAGATTTCAATAAATAGTGAACCGGTTATATTCTTCATTTAAGGGAGTCATTATATAGGTCCTGGAATGATTTTAGGCTATTTTATGATTTTGATTAAATTCCTGTGATGGTTTAATGTTATTTTTCTTTCCACCGCGTCCCCTTGACGTGCAGAGCTCCTAGATGCTAGAGGCAGAGTTACTAGTTACATATAAAATACATATCTTATTTTTTTCTCAATACATAATATATTGAGGTCAGATTAAACTTTCATTAATCTATCCCTGTACCACTGTAGTTTTGACCAAACTACTGAAAAATGCCCAAAATTTGTCAGATAACGTCCAAAACATTTCTAGAATTCAACAAATTCTTAGACGAAGTTTCATCATTTCATGCTTAATGGTTTTTAAAAGCGAAGCTTTTCTATTATTAGGGTAGGTCCGTCTCTACATTAGGAACTGATAGCTTATTTCGTAAATTTAGGCATATTAGAATTGTCATATCAATTTTAAACTTTTCATGGTGATTCCTGTAATAGTTCGGTACGATTTAGAAAGCTTAGCAACTCTATAATCGTTGCCAGAATGTCCGTACGTCCATTTTAAACACTTTAATTCTTAACTTTAAAAAAAAAGGTCGTGATTTAATTGTTCGATTGGCGTACTGAAAAACAAATCAACATGTTTAAAATGGACATACGGACATTTTGGTAATGATTATAGAGTTGCTACGCTTTCTAAATCGTACCGAACTACTAAAGGAATCCCCATGCAAAATTTGAAATCGATAGGACAATTCTAACATGCCTAAATTAACGGAAAAAGCAATCCGTTACGGACGTACGGACGGACCGACCCTAATTATAGAAAAGCTTCGCTTTTAAAAAGCTAAAAAGAAAGTAAGCTAACTAACATTGACAATTAACAAGTACGTAGTTTTATACAGTGCCTATAACATCATAATGACCTTCCAGTGGTCAATTAGAATGTTTACTGGCCTGTCTTTGGTAATTTAATCTTTTTATTGGCCTATCACTGGCCATCTGTATTGTATGACGTCATTTTTTTTAGAGGCACTATAAAGAGGTTTAACAAATTCTAAAATAATCAATCTAAAAATAGCAAAATTAAAAGCATTAAAGAACAAGTCAATTAAAAAACTAGGGACAATCTGGGAAAGTTTAGTTTGCCTAACAAAAAAATATCTAGGTATGCCTAATTTTCCCCCTAGAAATACCATGCCTAATGGTTTAGAAAAAAAAAGCTGGTTGTCATACATAACAGCAGAGTAATTAAATGTATTTTCATAAAAGTGCAGCTTCTATATTGCTTTAAGATTTATCTATTTATCTCTCTTGAAAGTTATAATAATCTAATCTAAACAGTTACCCAAAGTTTAATGAACTCTTTCTTTTATTTATTGGCTCAAAAACTTTTAGTAAATTATGAATGGTTGGTTCCTATTAGCATGCAGTTTCTAAACTTTCCAATTGAAATTTTCTACAGAAGTGGTAATTCTATAAATCATTAATAGGGATGTAAATCAATTTATCGTCCATTGTTTTATTCCTTCAGATACTTAATTCTTAATCCATCTACGCTTTTTCTTAATTTTATTTATTTTTGTATAAACAAAAATTCAGGCCTATACCTAAAGCTACTTAACATTACATAAGTCGGTTTTTAAAGACATTTTCACAGCAATTTACTGCATGACATCTATCTATATCTTACTACAATTAAATGGTAAACTTATTGATTTAAATGTCTTAAGCACTGTCCAAAAAAGTTTGTTATCTATGACATTAAAGTTCCATGTAAAATTCTTTAAAACTTGTTTTTATTTTCGTTTAATAAGCCAGACATTTTACTTCAAGGTTTGAAAATAAAGTATGTAAAATAATACACACACCTGTAGAGTCCAGTAACACTCGCAAAAACACAAACTTTAAAATTCATATTTATTGATTACTGAATTTGCAATGATATAAACTTTATCGTTATTGCATTACAGATTATTACTTTTTTGTATATGAAAAATGTCCTTTTTTATTTATTACCGACTTTCATGCTTTTTTGTATACAGACATTCGAAAAGCAGTGAATAGTTTATCGTAACTATGTTTTACTTTGTCTTACCGCCGTATTCAAATTAGTAGAACAGCTTCTTTTAAATTAGAGTAGATATTTACGTCTGTTTGTTGGTAGAAACAAAATCAACAGTTAACACTTCTTTTTATTATAGTTTTACCACTGTAAAATAATTTACTGTTCTTATTAGGATAATCTACTATATAAATATAGCGTGTAAATGAGTCAGAATGACCGTAAGCTTCCGAAAATTTGATTGAGTAGATTTTGACAAAATTCAATTATATCTTTAATATTAATCATAATATTTTTTTCTTTTTAAGTTTGTTTCTATTTAGCTTCTTATAGACACGACTGGTTTTGTTTTGTCTTAATACTGTAGTCTTGTTATTGCTGCTCTTCTTATTTCATTTTTTTCTACTCCCCTAAAACAAAATCTCTTATTTTCATGTTTTTCAATTCATAACAACAAATCTCACAATCTCTATCTCTATCAATATTCTTTCTTTCTAAATCTTAGATATGTATGATTAAGTTTCTCCCTTTAACATAATCTTGATTATTTATCTCACCCTCTTATTCTTCACATCATGATTAAATAACCCTTTATATGCATGGATTGGAATCTAATTTATTAAGAATGATTCCCCATAAAATTTTTTAAAAACAGTAATTAGTCAGGAAAGGCGGGGACTTCAGATTTTAATTATACTTGTACTTAAAGTTCTATAAACTAATTGGCTTGGAATCTTTGAGTAATTTCACAAAGCATTGTTTGGTTTATTCAAACTAGAAGTGTCCAAACTTTCAAACCAATAATTTTACCAAGCAGTTGGGGTTCATTTGATATTTAGGGGATATATACAATTTATCGTTCATTAATCCTAAATATACATAGGAAGAGCTGAAGAAAAAAGTAAATTTAAGTTTAATGACCGTCAAAATAAATTATTACTGAGGCAAAAATAAACCTTCCGTAGATTAAAATTAATATAAATTAAACAAGATTAAAATCTATTAAAATAAGTCCCTGTCTCTAACATCTGATTTGTATGATTAAGATTAAGTACATGAGAACATCATACTTATTATTTATTAACTACATAACATTTATTGTGCCTCAGTAGAGTTCTCAAATTACAGCATAATTATTTATGATAGAATGGATATAGTTATTTAAAACTATCATGATTAATAAACTACTATGAATTGAACAAATATACTTAAGAGTATTTTAGGTAATTTTCACATAGGTCCTGTGATGGTTTAAGACTATTTTGTTTTCAGATTAAAGTCTTGGGATGGTTAAAGGTTTTTCACCCTCCATTAACTTTCAAATACAAAGTCCCTAGATGGCAGGCGGGAGCGTAGTCTCTAGTATAAAAAAAACACAAAGTCCTATATTTTAGAATATAATACTTAAACAACAGAAAGTCAAGTAATAACGAACGAAGCTTCTTAAACAATATTTACAATGACAATTTTACTGTAGAATAGCGGGGCTATGGAATGACTAATTCAACCAAACTGACTTTATTTAAGGTGGAAAAAAATTTTACTGAACTAATGGAACATCATTCATGCCTAAAAGTAGACAAAGAGAGGAATAAATTGTTGGAAAGAGAGAGAGAGATAAAGAGAGAGAGAGAGAGAGAGAGAGAGTGAGAGAGAGAGAGAGAGAGAGAGAGAGAGAGAGAGAGAGAGAGAGAGAGAGAGAGGAGAGAGAGATAAAGAGAGAGAGAGAGAGAGACAGACAGAGAGAAAAAGTGAAATTAAGAAGAAAGAAAGAGAGAAAATTAAGATTTGAAAGGACACTCTTTATATGATTGATTTCTTTAAGATTTGAAATAAAATCACTCTGTAATTTTGTAAGCTTAACTTACAAGCAATCAACAAAGACAATTCATTCCATAAGTAACACAGAAAGAAAAAAAATACATCAAATAAAAAGATCAATTTGTCTCCTATATATTAATATTTACTAATTTTTTGTAGCTTCGCTATTTAAAAATAAGTATAGAGGTTCAATTTCAAGTAATTGTGTTAACAAAAACTTTATAAACATTTTAAAACCATTGAGTGTCCTTTTGAGTACATACAAGGGACATTATTTGTTAACTAGATTGACAATAAGATACTGAATTGGAGGGAGGGAGGAAGGGGGAGATGAGATACAGAATCACATATAATCTATTATTCCATTCATCTAAGTAACTTCAAAATATGAGGTGAATAGTTGGGTGGGAGGGGGGGGGGGTATACAAAAGTCATGTAAGTAATCTCAAATCATTGGAGGGGTACTTTAGGCTAGGCATATATCAATGGGAGGAGAGTGGGGCGGGAGGGTCATATACCATTGAGTGTGTGTTACTTTAAGACTTGGGGTCAGGTCATCTAATACCATGCATAAAGGTTATGTTCGCTGTTAAAATTTTATACTGTAATTATATCATTTTAGGAATGTTTTTAATAAAGGCATGATTAGAATAGGTAGATATTTTTAAAATTATTTAGGAGTTGCTTTTAATGCCTAATAAAAAATGACGTCATACAATACAAATGACCAAATGATACAAATGTAATTGACCATTAGTAGAATGTATACTGGCCTATTATTGGTCATTTGTATTGTATGAGGTCATTTCTTATTAGGCACTATAAGCTGCTTGATTAATTAGTAAAGATGGCTGATCCATTATCAAACATATTTTCAACGTGTTCCTTAAATCCCTGTGAAAGGAATGCAAAAAAAATACTGGAGAAAATGAGCTTGATTTACTAGCTGAAAAAAACGTCAATTGGACTCTTTTATGTAAAGACGATGTCTATTATATCCAAGGAGCGTAGCTGTTATACATTTTAAAAAATTCGTGCGTCGGAATATTGCTTTTCTGTTTTAAGGTTAGTAATGTACATATTTAGGTCCCATGTTTATTTCCTTGTGATTTACTAGTAACTACGCCCCTCTGGGCACTAGAAGTTGAGGTTGGGGAGGGGAATCGTGAGTGGGAGTCCAACCCTCAAGTTAAATTTTGGTATTAGAAGGGAAAACAATATTTTTTTTTCTTGGGAGGGTAGTTGTACCCTCCCCCAAATTAATTTTAAACCTTCCCAGGACCTATGAGAATATTTACTATAAAGGTGAACCATATCGGTTCAGCTGTCAGCATGATCTTTCGGTGCAGACAGACAAAAATCCTGTACTTTTATATAAGGTTAAATCAACAAATGAAATGTATGAATAAAAACTTTTTTTTAAAGCTCTACTCATTATGAATAATCTCATTCTTGCTAATAGAATCTTTGAGAAAACAAAATGATATTTGCTTCGCTACTTCTGGATAATATTCTTCTTGTGATCTAGAATCTATGAAAAACATCTTGTTTTCAAAGTTCTCAGGATTAAATCATTGAAACTTTTGATAAGATATGATCCGGTATTCGCATTCAAAAATAGAAATATAATAAGTAAGGAAGAAAGAATAGAAAACTGGATAAAAAGACATAAAAAGATAAAGAAGATCAATTCAAAAGGAAAAAGGTTAAAAATAAAATGTCTATAAAAATTAAAAGTTTTGAAATATTATGTTTTATCCTTCGAATTCTAACATATAAAAATAACTTATAAATGTATGTGTTTTAGATATTTTTCTTAAATTGTAAATGTTTATTGAGATATGGCAGAAAAAAAGAATACATACAAATCTCACATGATTAAAATTATTGAAAATAATTCCCTATTCCCAACATACACAATAACATAACCGATACACTTAACTTTTAAATCAGATTAAAAAGAAATTCAAAGAAAGAGAAGTGTATTTTGAAAAAATTAAAACTTTTTTAATGTGCCAATTTTTAGTTTAAGAACGACTATTGTTTTAATGTTTTCCGCCAGTTAAAAATTGTGATTTACTTGTCCAAATATATTGCTAATTTACATAAAAACGTGCAAAATTATGCAAAATAGTTTTATCTTGAAATAATGGAATAATCCTATCTTAAACGACCAAGCTAATATTGCTTGATTCACTCCTACAAGAGAAAAAAGGAATTGTAAGTGAATGTTAAAATCGAATATATCTTTATATCTTAGAATAGTGTATTTAAAAAAAAAATTAGGTTGAAAAACATACTAACTTTATGTTATGTTATGCCGTGTCCTAGTATGAAATCAGCCATTTAAATCAATGTGTTTTTGACACTTTAAAACGTGTTGTCTGATGGAAAATTTCTGATTTACTGATTTTATGAGAGATAGATTTTAAAGAGAAATTGTAGGGTAGCGATCAATTCATTTTAAGCAGGAATAGTTCAATAGAAAAAAGTTATTAGATATGGCTCTATAATTTAATAAGTATTAAATATTTTATTACGCATAGGACAAATTAAATAATCTTTAGCTTCTGAAAGACAAAATAACAAGGATGACAACATTCACAAAGCGAAGCTCCTAAAGCAAATGGTAGAACAAACGAACAAGAACACTTTAGTGTCAAAACTTAATTAAGATATGAAAACAATATTGCAAATTGCAATCAACTTGAGAATTTTCACTATAATAAATGGGGTATTCCATTAAAGTAATATATATAGAGTGATAAATAGCTATGAAACCATTTTCTTTTTTCAAAGACCTATGAAATTGCAGAAAGTTGTTTATCAGAAGAAATTTTGCTTTCTCACTTAGCTGCTAGAAAGCTCATAAGCTGTCATTGGAATAAGGTTTGAAGGAACTTTACTAATTAATCAAAATCACCAAACATTTTGGTATAAGGATTTGGGGGACCTTTATTATTAATTAAAGTCACGTGACCTAATGTGCAAGAGTTAAAACAATTAAATCAAAAGATTTAGTGTAAAATTATTTTTAAATAAGACTATAAGAATAAGATATTGTTATCAACGACAAAAAATAAATGTTTTGCCTAGTTTTTGTAAAAAATTAGAGCATATTTATCATTTAAAATCAATGCTATCTTTTCAAATGTGTTTCCATTGATTTGTTTGTGTTTTGTAAGCAAAGCCTGTTTTATTATTATTTGTACTGTGTTATAAATACTATAGTACATTCTAACAAGGATGATTTTATCAAGTGTAGCAACATTTAACAAATATGTCTTTCAAAAATCAGTTGAAACTGTATTTAGCAATTTACAGATTTTTCTGATTTTCAGGAATTTAAAATAATTACATTTATTTGGTAGCTGTAAAAGCAGAGTATAGCATGTATAGTGTCATAAATGAGCTACAATTTAAAATAATTCACATATATTTATCAGGACGTAAAATCCTTTCATAAAAGGCAAATACAGATTAATTTTAATTACAAATTCATTGAAAAAAAATCCGGACTGACTAATGAATAGACAAAGTGAATTATAGAGTAGCTTCGCTACTAAATATAACATATAAACAGACCTGTGCACTGGTTCAGTTCACATTGCTACGGACAGTTAAAACATTTAGGAAAGTTGTAAGGAAGAAAGTTATCTATATAGTACTAAGATTAAGATTTAAAAGCCTCCTCAAAAAAGATATATATTTTTAAAAACAAATTAAATCTATAATGCTGTTAACATAAACTTTTATATTGTTATTATAAAAAATGGTATAATAATGTCTACTTTCCGAAATGATTGTACTCAAGACAGCTTGTAATGAAATTATTATCCAGATTTTTACAATTTTATAATTTTTTGACAATGTCAAAATTGTTTTTTTTTACTTTATTAATTTTAAGATATATGCATTATTTCTAAAGGACAAACACAAATACATAATAAATTTTGTAGTTATGGCATTGTTTCTAAAAATGAAAAACCCTGTATAAAACTCAGTCATTTTTCGGTCTAAGCTGTCAAATTTCTTGAGCAATGAGATTGTGTTGATAGGTCTTTGCGATAGTTCTATATAGTCATGTACCCTTGCTCCCTCTATTCTCTAACTTTGTTGGTATTCCTGTCCAGTTTTTTGTTTAGGAATGAATATTTCTTATTCCTAAACAAAAAACTGGACAGGAATATCATTCTCATTTAAACAAAAACTCTTTTTATGCTAGTAAAATGTGGTTTAATTTTGGTTTTTAAATTTCATTTATTTCCCTGGTATAATTTTTCTTTCTTTTAGTAATTAATAAAAATTCTAAAATCTTCCAAAAAAAATAAAAAATCTTCTAAAAATGATACCCGGGATATAAATGATCATACCCGGGAAATAAATGAATATTTACATCTACTATTTAAGGGGTCGTTTATATGGGAATGAAAATTTCTTTTTTCTTGCAGAAACTAAATCTAAATAAAAAAGCAAATAAGGATAAGAAGAGTTTTTATTATCATTATTAATAAAATCTTTACATATTATATGCGTCATATTCATATGAAATATATTTCCTTCATTCATTCAGGAATAGAGGAATGGGTCAATTAAAGATAAAAATCTGAAAAACTATTATCTTAACAAGAAGTGTCTATATAAAATGACAACATACAATACAAATGACCCAATGATAGGCCAGTATACATTTTAATTGACCAATGGTAAAATGTATACTTACCTAACATTGATCTAATATGTATGACGTCATCTAATTATCAAATTCTCAAATAGTCGCCTTAATAAAGAAAACCTTGTCTTAAATTTTATTTGTGCTCCACCTTTAGTTGGAAGTAAATGGTAGGAGAATATTAATTAAACTGCCATTGACCAATCTTTGTTTCCCTGATTTTATTGCAGTAATATTTAATAATTTCTGACATATTAAAAATTAATAATTTCTGTAATAAAAGATGTAACATATCCATATAACATTTATTAGATTACAAGGATTATCGTGTCCATTAGTAGCACAGCAATAACAATAGAATAACATTATACATATATGACAAGAATAGTATACTATAAAACGATAAAAAGTCTTGATAAAATAATCAGAATATGACCAAAAGGATCGCACCAAAAAGCATATAACATCTTTTTCTACAAAAAAAAACAGTAAACTGTAAAAATGTTAAAATATTCAGTATGTTTAATGATTAAGATTTATGTGAATATATTAGCGAGTCTTTGCTATGAATTACTAATTTTACTGTAAATGTTATCAGGTTGACTACTGACTGAACCACAGACATGTAAATGTACACATTTTTAAATATTTGTATATAATTCGGATTTTAAAAAAGTTTATAAAAAAGTTATAAACAGACGGATAAATTATTACAAAACTTCTTAACACTTTATTATAGAAATGCTATGCTGCCTCTAAGTATTTTGCGTAATTTGGATATGAATCATTTGTACGATCGTTTTATTCATGCTTAAGGCTGAGAATATTAAATCTTATTAGAGAGTTCTGATATTTCTTACAGTTATACTTTTCAAATAGAACTTGATCTAGCGGATATAACTGACATATAGAGAACCTACGTTTTTTAGTTTATAGAAAGATGCCTAAAAAGCAGAATAGACACCTCGATTTAATTAAGATTAATCTTTTTAAGGTAAAAATATTACCAGAAAATCTGCTTTTTATTATTCTCATATTTTAGCTTCTTTTTCAATAATCAAGGATAACAACATCCAAAAAAGTAAATAACATAAGGGGCTTTTAAAAGTAGAAAAATCAACGTTTGATTTAATTAAGATTAATCTTTTTAAGATAAAAGTAGTACTTGGAAAACTGCTTTTGATTATTCTTATATTTTAGCTTCTTTTTCAATAATCAAGGATAATAACACCCAAAATATTATATACATGACACCCGATTGGTGGGGGTAATCACACTTCCCCCCCACCCTCCAATCCCACTTTCCTTCAAAGGCGGCATTTTATAAAAATATTTTGAAGCCTAAAGATTTAGGTTTTTATTATGGATCAACAAATATAAATACCTTTATTTACCAATTAATTGATGTTCTGTACAAACTGACCCTGATTATAGAAAATCTTCGCCTTAAAGAATCATGCCTTAAAAGAAATTATCTGTAAAAATATAATCTCCTTTTATAAATTGATCAAAGAAATAGCGTTAATTCATTAAAACTAATTCTTCTATCTATAATACAAAGTAGAACGATGTCTGTCTGTTTGTTTGTCTGTCTGTTTGTTTGTAGCGAAGAATCTCGCTAACCGCTGAACCGATCGGGTTCTCCTTTACAGGGTAGCTTCTCATCCCTTACTAATTCTCCAAGGAAATGTTCACAAGAAACTTGGTAATGCCAACCTCATATAGAAGACGAGTAAATAAATATTATCAGACTTAGTTACTAAATGTTTAAAATACGCTCAGTAGTTAAAGAATCATCATAAAAACTTTATAGTTGTATCTATCTTATATACAAACGAAATTAAGACTTTAATGACAAATGGAGAAATTTATATTTTTACAATAGTAGCTAAGCATATGTATTATCAACAACAATTTTATTCTTGGTATCACAATATTGACAATGTAGATTGCTGTGTTGCTATATTGGGTCAATCTTTTGCTGTTTTTGAGAACTACCTATCAAAGACTTTGTCTATCTTCTGAATATCTTAATTGGGTGAAACGTTCTAATTATGTTTTGTCTAGATTCCTAGTTAATAGTGTGCACACGATTCACCAAATAAATTTATGCTAATTACTAATTATTTCTTATGAAAAGTCATTTAAAACACGCGACTGTTGTGTAACACGTAGTATCTGCTAGTTGGGATGTAATTGGTTCGAATCTCTGCCCATTACTAAAGGGGGGAAGCCTTGGTCCTTATAAACAAATCTATAAATGTCTTGCATATCTTGTTATCCGTCCCGAAAGGTATTAATCAGATATAATTTTTTTAAAAGCCTGACGAAGTAAATTAATTGATCAAATGTTTCCTGTACTCTAGCCTCTTGGTTTTCTATAGCCTTGTGCTCTCTCTGTGTTTCTTATGCTAATGGTGTTTTAAAGGTATTATTGGCTGAAACTCATAAACACTATAAGCGTGGTTAGTTAATTTATCCACTTAAACCCGATACATGAAAAGGTAGATAATTTTAACGGCTATACAAATTACACTATATTATAGGTAGCACATCTACTATATAATTAAATTATAGTTTGTTAGACCAAACGTATATACAAATCAAACTTTATTACAAAATAACATTTTCGCCCTTAGCCTCTACGGGATTTGCACTCACAATCAAACAGTGGCGTGCAGTACAGAGGGGTGTCAACATCCCCCGTAAAATTAAAATTGGAAAGCTTCTTTCCTTTTCCCTACAATCAAACTTGTAAAAATCAACTAAGATTTTAAGCATTATAAAATGAGCAGTACAAATAAATCAAACTTATTTAAAACTTTTAAAAGTATCTCTAAATAGACTAATTCTATAAGTATTTGGCTATTTTGAGATATTAATGAACACATACACAAACATTTAACTACATTAGTAAAAAAGGATAAACATCTGTCTAGAAGGGAACAGACAATGGAATTTAAATAATCCAAATACTTAATGGCCCTAATAATAAATTTTTAGGTTTGAATATTTGGGTCAAGACTTTCATACAATTTTCTATCCCTGCGAATTTTTGGGAAACGCTTAGTGACAATAATCGGTCAATGACTGAAAAAAGAATCCCAAACAAAAATTGCTGAAATGGCAATAAATTTTATTTTTGGGTCCTTTCAAGGATTAAAGGATAGGTCAATGAAATAATAATATTTCCCTTAAAAAAATATTAATACTTGAATTGTTAATGTATTTTAAACCAACTTCCAAATTCCTAGAGTTGAATTTATATTGACTCAACATTTGAAAAACTATTATTAATTTTCTGTTGTCATTTCCCTGTTTCCCTGATACCTATCTAGATTTGTAGTTCCAGGGGCTTAGAGGCAAGTGCATCAGGACAGAAATAAGTTTATGCTATTTCATAACAATAATGTTCTTTTTTTTCATGAAACATAGCTTTTACCCCTTCTGTAGATTAAAATTATTGGAAGAAAAGTTTGGACACTGAATGTTGGCATCAACTAATCAAGTTTTGATAAATTTACCCAAATTTTTAATCTAACGAATGCGAGATCGTGTTTGGAAAACTTTAGAGACAAGTAAGTATTAATTGGAGTACTATTTATATATGGAAGGTGGTGGGACCCTGTTCCAATTTACTGGACCTATAAGAAGCTACATTGTTAAGGAGAACCTATTGTTTCAGCAGTTAGCGAGATCCTTCGATACAGACAGACAGACATGCTGTTACTTTCATAAGGTAGTAGGTAATTAGAAAATTCGATTGAGTTCTACTGAACCCAACTGAACCTAACACATCCCAACATTTTATGTAAATTAAAAGTCAATAGTAGTCAGAATATGTAAGAAATGCGCCTTTTAATAAGGGCAAACAGTGAAATAGTAGACACAAGAAGAGAAATTAAGGGATAGGACAATGGAAGTTTTATCTCTTTTCAAATGTTGAATATACAAAATGATGACTGCTGTTTTCTTGTTAGAAATGTCTTTTAAAATCATTTGTACATATAATAACGTCATTCTGATAATTTATCGACAATTCAAATGTCATTAGCATTTCATGTCAGCCATTACCATTCATTCAATGTCTAATAGTCGACACGAACGATGAATTTAAGATATGTGCCTTTTTTGGGGGGAGGACAAAACTATTCTCAATTGTACTATCCATGTAACCGTGAAGGAATCTCCTAGATTGACAGAAAGATATACAACTAAAGATGGATGGCTAGGAAAAGTGGTTAGGATAGGTTAATAGATAGATACGTAAATATACATGTATTTATTTACTTTGTATGCTTCCTATAAGCTGCTCCTCTAGCCTCTAGAGACTTCGGTCCATGAGTTAAGAAATGAGGGAAATAAACAACATATTTTAGGTGTTTGGGTGTCTAACTCTCCACAAGAAAATAGCTTAAAACCACAACAAGACCAGTATCTATATTCCCTGAAAAGCATAAACATGTCGGTCCAGCGGTTTCCGAGATCTTAAGCTTGAGATAGACGGACAGGTGGACGCACAGCCAGACATGTATTGTTCTACTTTGTATTTTAGACACCTAGCTCTTGGCTTGCCACGAGGGGGTTTCACTCAAAAGCTAAAGGTTTTTTAGCTAAATTAATTGCAATTATAATTAGATTGGTTAAGTGGATTACACAATCTCTCGGGACACAATTTAGTTTTAATATAAGTTATCTACAACATCATGATGCGCCTCTAGTCTTCATGGAGCCATTATTTCTCTTGGAAGGTTTGACCTATTCAACCCTAAAAAAAAACAGAGAACA
The DNA here is from genome assembly GCF_053477335.1 of Acartia tonsa. Lineage (NCBI taxonomy): Eukaryota > Metazoa > Arthropoda > Copepoda > Calanoida > Acartiidae > Acartia > Acartia tonsa. The sequence continues at coordinate 28,156,270 of NC_137266.1, read as the reverse complement.
TGCTTCCCAGCTTATACATGTTATCATTCTTGTTTTTTCTTTTGTGTCTTTATTTTCATTTCTTCAATAATCTTTTTATAACTACCTTTTTATTTTATCCTCAAAAAAGGTTTGATTATTACTGTAAAACATATCTATTTGGCAAGTTTATATAATCTTACATACCTGATTAATTATCTGTGGCGAAGATTTATATATATAGGATTGCTGTTGGTTCATTCCTTTACAAAAATAACAGGAGGTCTGTCTATACAGAAGGATCTCTTTTTACTTTATCCACAAAAAAAGGCTAGATTATTATTGTAAAACATTTTATTTTGGCAATTGTATAGAATCTTACATACCTCATTAATTATCTGAAGCGTAGATAATTTTGATTATGTTTTGTATGTTAGTTCATCTCTGTCTGTCTTTCAGTACAGAAGGATCTCACTAACCGCTGAACTAATATCGTTATCCTTTACAATGTAGCTTCTAATAAGTCCTGGGACGGTTTATAAATATTTTTAGGAAGGGAAACTCCACCCTCCAAAGAGATATCGCCCTGAAAAATTCCTCCCACCCAAAATTTTTTTTATTTAAATTTTTTCATCTTCTAAAATTGAAAATGAGGAGTCCGGGGGGATTAAAATAATTATATGAGCTATTTCGATGTTAATTATTTTGATACATAATACTAGAATCATATATCTACTAAAAGAGACACAAATAAATAGTTTTTAATATTTACAGTTATGTCTTTATCTACTTATTTCTTTAATGTAAAACAATATGCAAGAATATAAATGTATTTTAAAAATAGAATATTAAATTGTTTGGCTATAATTTTAAATAAATAGAACGATTCCACTATATTCCTGAAATGCATTTACAAACGTATATAGAGGTGTATTAATGTTTCTAAAGTTGTAGGATTCAGTGATGTTACAGTTGCATAAAATAAATCCCTGTGCTGCTAAGTCAGATTAGGAAATGTCCCATGGCCATAATCAAGTGCAATTATTGTATCAAAAGGTTGGGATTCATAGTATCATGGGTTCTGTTTTATAGGATGTTTCTTATATAATTTTTATTTTATGGGGAAAAGAGTTGATAACACTAGACAAAGAAACAGCCAATGTAATAGTTATTTATCGCACCAAATTATAGACAGCTCTCAGCTTATATTAGAACAAAAAAATATAAGCTAAACACTGGTATTAATCTCATGATTTTTATTTTAATATTAATGAAAAATTGTCTGTAATACGGTGCTATACATCTTGATTTATTAGTATGGGCTTGGTTTCTAATCCAGCGGATATTAATCGGTTTCAAAGCCATACTAGAAGAAGTTCACTCTCACTCCGAAGGAAGAGTAGAGAGCTAATTTATTTTTGGTTATAATCAAGGCTGGTCAATTTATTGTCGAATAACTTTTTTTACGAATAGCATAGATATAAAATTCATACTTATTTTTACTCTGTGTTCGAATTTCCTAGTATATATTTGGAAGACAATATTTTCATAGGAATGGCTTGAAAGAACAGGTATAAGTCTGCCTGTCTATATAATAATCCTGCAGACTTAAGACTAGACAATATGAGAATATAGAAAAAGGAAAATATAAATAATAATGCATTCTAGAAGGATATTTTTAGTGACACTGATTCTTTATAATAACACTTGTCCGTTTGTTCATTTGTTTGTATGTCATATTTAACTCCGTGTTTTCTTATTTTATGTTCGCTAATTATGGTTTAATTTGTCCTTGTTTTCGTTTATTTTCATAAAATATTTTATATTTGTGACTGAATGATTTATTCAAAACTAAAAGTACAACTGTAATAAATCTACCAAAATGTATAGGTTTTTTTATGATTATGTACGCTTTGGCATGACAATGCTAGATATGTGACGGCAGTTCAACTTGGAATTCTAAAATATTTGATCTATGCACAGTGGTGTAAAATTTTGCAAAACATCTCAAATAGAAATGCTAACGGTATTTATCGCATCGTAAATATAGACAGCTTTCTGCGGATATCAGAATTAAAAATCATAAGATTAAAACCTGTTTTGATAGCCCCGATTGTTATACAATGCTATACATGATTTTTCAGTTTGGCTGTAAACCAGTTCTAATCCAGTGGATATTGAATATTTGGCATTACCCCTTTGAAGAATTTTGCCAATTTTGAGGGAGGGGGTTGAGGTAAAACACACTTTATCCCTCTTCCCCAACCCTGCCATTCAAAGATTTAACTTTATTTATTCTGCACCAATAGAAGCAGACAAAGTGTAGTTTGGTATTGGCACTACTTAAAAACTAACTAGATTTTAAAAAGCAAATATCCTTATTGAAAATGTCTCAAACATTTATTGATGTGATTTAATTTTAAACTTTCAAGTAATTTCAACAATTTCTGTATTGGAAGTTTGCATAATGAAGTGGCTAAATGCATGAATGATTTATTTCAAAAACATGAAAGGAAAACATTAGATTTCAATATAATGTTTTGCTCCACAAATGGCAAGCATGGCAGTTTTTCCTTAGAAATAAGATACAATTTTTATGAAAAATAAACAAATAACTTTTTTCTCTAGTTTTGAATTGCCCCTTAAAAACAGTAAAATCTTTTGGGAAATGAGCTCAAATGATTAATATTGTAGTTGAAAAAGGAACCCAGTATTAGTGTCGGACTGATTATGACGTAACAAAAAAAATAGCCAATGAGAGGCCACTATGAATTTTACCATTGGTCAATAATGTCCTCTCATTGGCTAATTTTTTTTGTTACGTCATAATCAGTCGGACACTATTACTGGGTTCTTGAAAAAGTTAAAAAAGCTAAAAGTGTTTACATTGTGTATTACTTTCAATATAAGACTTTTTATTGGTGGCAAAGCTACTCTATAATTCACTTTGTCTGTCTATTGATCAAGCTCTTCACATAAGTCTGTAACATCATGGGGGAAATATGATTTTCTTGGTTGCTATTCAAGAAAGACAGCTCATTTTTTAAAGAATATTCCCTACACCAATGAGCATCCAGTATATAATTTACTTGGTCATTCAGTCTGTCAGTCATAATACAAAATTATACATATTTAAGCATATAAATGCACATATGAAAGGTTTTATGAATTTTGGAATAATTTTTTTCATGATTTATGATCACATGCACATCTAAAAATCTGCTCTAAAACTAATTTGTCTGTATTTTTAGTAACAATTATTTCATGCTCTAATACTGATTTAGTTTTTCATCCTTGATTTTTAACTCAATTGGCTTTGTTTGTTAAAAATCAAATATCTCGTATACTAAACATGAAATGGCAAACACTAGTTATTTTTGTTTTATTTTGCATCTAAATGAACCATTGTGTTTAACAACAAGCGCTCTTTGAGTGTGCACCATAGCAAATTGCAACCTTTTCAGACCTAAAATTGATTGGGGGGAAGAGAACCTTAAAAAAGTTTTTTGGACACATTAACAATTGTTTAGTATTGATTAACGCAGATTGTGTTCTATAGCTGGCTCTCACCATGCATAATTTAGCTTCTTAACGGTTTGTAAACATTTTTTTAATAAAAGAGGGAAAGTTAGGGAAATAATAAATAAGATAGATTACCTTAACTAAATATTTTTCAAAGCAAAGCTTTTCTATAATAAGGGTCGGTCCATCCATCCGTCTGTACGTAACGAATATCTCTTATCGTTAACTTTTTAGGCATGTTAGAATTGTCCTATTCATTTAAGACTCTCTTTAAAATAAAGGGTATATAAGATTTAAACATTTTTACTTAAAGTAAAATAATGTACACAGTGGCATGCACAGAATTTTGTAAGGGGGGGGGGGGGGGCAGGGGGGTTCTCCTTTTTGCATTCAAATAAAATTAGAATGTCACGCATATAGTAAGAATTGATGGAAGATTAAAACGGGAAACATCAATATCTATTTTGTAATAAAATATTGTGTTACTAATTTTTAATAAGTAATAAAATCAGTTGTTCAGTCAATTTAGCAATTTTATCAGTGCTTAAACAGATATAACCATCTGTAATGCACAATTAAGACTTCAAGCTTCAAGGAGAGCAACGTGCAATCAAGGGCCCGGTTGGCTCGTTTTGATATCATGAGAGTATTGCTGAAAAACGAAGTTAATAATTATTGTCCTTTTTAAGACATACAGATCACTTTTAATTTCATTGAAAGACCACTAATCCATTTGTATGCTTTTGGGATCTAAAGCAACAAAAAAATGTAAAGATAAACGCAAGAACATCTTACTATTTTGAAAGAACATAAAATTATTGGTTTGTTAACCCGATGCTATCTTTATATTGGGATCATCTTCTACTTTCAAATGTTACATTTAAGATGCAACTTATAAAATGAATATTTTTGAGCGTTATGATGTAAAAAGCGTAGCAACTATATGACTAGGTAATATCCATACGTCAAGCTTTCTTACTACCTTTAAAGAAAGATTACGTGTATTATATGCTATTTTACATTATTTATTGATCTTTAAACTAGTTGCTTCTACCCTAGTCTCTAGGGGAAGGCGGAATGTTAAAGAAAATAGCCTTGAACCATACAAAGACATTTATTGGGCTTCGGACAACATCTTCCGACATCTTTAGCAACAGACAAAAAACCTTACATCTTTGTATTATAGGATTGTCTAGTGACTACATATTCACTTTAGATTTTCATCTAGAAAGTTGTTTGTTTCTTATTGCTACTCAAGGATAAATTCAGGACGAAGACAGGTTTATCTAGTATTGTCTTTTCCCTTCCTGAAAAAATATTTTACCATTGAATCCCTAAAAGCCCGACCATGTATACAATAAACCTAAGCCTGTAAAATTCGCTATCTCTTGATTAAATCTCGGTTTTACATAATAAACATTGAGGTATTTGAACACACTGCTGTGTATTTAAGTAGCTAATTCATTAGATTTTGAAAGGTATATGATTGTATAACAGATCTTTACAAATTTTTATTTCTTGTTTAAATATCAGGCATTAAACAAAAGTTACTTATTATTATCACATTATTAATCTAACTGCTAACTATGTTTTTTACTATAACTCTTTACAGGGAAAGCTTACTAAGCTGTTATGGTAGAAAAACCGCTAAAGCAGACACTAATTATTTGATATTACACAATAAAAAAAATATTCCTTGAACCGTATTATTTCATATCTTTGCTAGAGTTTCTGCTTTTAAATATGCTGTTACTTAAGATAGACAGCTGCGTCCCTACCGTATTATGGAAAGTTTTCCCCGGATATTAAATTTAAAAATTGTAAGAAAAAAACAGTTTTGGTGCCGAAGGCATTTGTACCATTTTTAACGTCTTTAAATGTTTTTTCATGTCCCCCCCCCCCCCCTATTTAACCTCCACCTTTTTTTTAATTTTCATTTTTGCTTCATTAAATGTGCACCCATAAAAGACTATTTCACAGTTTGAATTGAAAATTGAACAATCAACGTTTTATTTATACTGCTCTTTCAGTTTATTTTCTTGATAACAAAAAACAGATAATTAAATGAGCCTCAGTTAGATTGAATTTTTCTTTTAAAGCTCTTAAACCGCTGCATTTACGTTGTATATAAACATGTTTGAACCGTCAATAAAGAATCAAATCAACCTAATTTTGATAAATGCTCAATTAATAGTTTTCCAGACCAATTAAAAAGTTGTCAGCTTAATATTTTCTTTCATTAAAATATCTACAAAAACATCAGTAAACAAGTGAACGCCGCTACTTGTTGTGTTTAGTTATCCTTGTTTTCAAACAGTTAACTATAAACTATTTGACATTTTCCAAGAAAGTCTGTTTCATATCCAAAACGTTGAAAAGTATTTAACAGTTAGGAATTTGCGTTGATTACAGTGATACATTCTTATATTCCTATAATTTAAAGTAGTAAGGCTCTCTGTTTGTCAGTAAAGATCTCACTAAACCACTGAACTTTTAAGTTCTTCAGTATAGTTAGGCCTAAAAGATCTCGCTTACAACTTAATTTTTTGAGTTCTTTAGTAAAGAGGACCTGAATTGATTATTTTGATATCATTTTGTTTTCATCCTTTCTTCTCTAGAGCTCGGGGGAAGAAGAAAAATTTACCCGATTTGTAAAAACAAATATGTTTTATTGGACAGGAGGAGGGAGAGGGGGGAAATACCAAACAATTGTATATAAAAATTATCTACTGCCTTCTAATATGAGAAACATATTATAACATTTTTAAAAAACCTTTTGAACCACATTTTGGGTGGGGTGTATTATTGAATCATATTGCTTTTGTTATAAAAATTTCAAATAAAATAGTTAAAATAATAATTTAGCTATGTCAAGTCTTTTAGAACCTTTTAGTGTAGATGCTACTCTGTAACTTAATTTGTTTAACATTTAATTTTGTAACTTATTCTGGTACTTTTTAGTTTGGCTTCGAAACCGCTGGATAATAACCGGTTCTCGACCATACAATATAATCATGTATTGCAAGCAATTTTCCACGAATAAAATCATAAAACTAATACCAATTTTGTTAGCCCCTCAGGGATAAAAAATGGTTTTAATCTTTTAATTTTATATTTTAATATATGTGGAAAGCTGTCTGTAATACGATGCGACAAAAATTATTCTTGGTTACCATTTTCAATTTGGACTTTGTTCGTCTGTATATACCTTATATGATTATGTGCTGTGCTGCGAATTGATGTTGCCATCCTTGTTTTAATTATATCTGCTATTCAAAACAATTTTTTTGTGATATTGTTAGAACTCTGGATTTCTTTATATTTAGCGTGAAATTGATTTTAAATCAATTTTCATCTTTTGTCTTTTGTAGTGCGATATTTTCAAGGATAGTAGGATGGGCCAATGGCTAGTAAATGAATCTTCCCCTCAAAGTATGTGAGTTAAGTATTATTTATGTCATTTTTTGATGGGGGGGGGGGGGGATAGTATTTTTTATTTTTAAAATCATTCTAGCATTGTCCCCTTCCTGCCTAGTTATTGCACTTCTTCCTTTACACCCTCAAAAATATTTTTACAATTTGTTCTTTTGTTTCAAATTTATTGTTTTATCTTGTAATTATAATTTCAAAACAGTGCTTCTCTATAATTACTACGTTTACCCGTCTGGTCGTAAGCAAAGTTTAAGAGGAAACGTAAAATTCTCTGCTGCTATTAGAGATACATAAACCCCATAAACTATCTTCTTTTGTATTTTATTTCTGTGACTTTGTTAGAAGCAAAGGAGCTACTTAACACTTATAAATAACTTTATTTTAACATCCTTAGTAGGAGATAAAACTCCACCCTCCCCCCCCCAAAAAAAATCATGTAAATAGCTATAGCTAATACAAAGCTATTATTAAAATTATAAAAAAGTAGAAAATATCAAAATTTCCCTATATATTTGATAAAAAAAGAATAATTGTCCAAAAAATGTTTTATCAACAAAAAAGATCATCCATACATCTGTTTATCTCATAATAAATCACAATAAAACCATTTGGTAACCAAAAACACAAAAAGAAAAAAAACAAGGAATAATTTATCCCAAAAAGTGAAAGACTTTATTTTAAAAAGTCTACCCTCAAATTTGAATTTTATTTTGAGGAAAAAATATTAAAATACTTTTTTGTGTTTTTTTTTTCTTGGGGTGATTTAACGTGAGAGGGTTGAAGGTATAAACCACTCCTGGACCTATAATAGCTTCATTTTAAAGTCAAGCGGTTACCCAGATCATTAACTACACACAGAATGAAAAAAACTTTTTTTTACATTTTTTGATGTAAGGACAAGCTAAAACTAAAGATTTAAGTATAAAAATACATTAAAGGGATACTGGTTTTCCAAAAATCCTTGTGATCAATTGATATGATCCATAGATTAGTTACCAAACTAATATCAATGCAAGGAATTAGGGATAGGATGACGAATTTAAAAAATCTTCCTCAAACCTTACCGCTGAAATATTTCTATGGTGGATATTGGGGAAAAGTATTGATTAACTTTTGAGTAAGAATTATTTTATCGTCATTGACCTCTCCCACCCTGTGCATCACTGTGATATCAATACGTGTTAATCCATTTAATGGCTTTTAAAGCAAAGGGAATATTTTAAGCGGTTAGCTACTCTAAAAGTCATCCTTTTTGTATCCTTCGCATAGTCTTTTTTTTTAGTTTTGGATGTACTTTAATTTTTCGCCCCTTGTCCCTGTTAATACAGTAGGCGTTCAGTTGATTTTAATAGTCTATTTCGTGTATATGGCTTTAATAAAAGTTGTCTTAGCTGACATAATTTTGACATAACCAAGTTTTTACGAATTTCTGACTAGATACTCATGTAGAAATTTGACATTGTAACTACACACTTTGACAGGGTATACAGTTAGGACTTTCAATCTAATGTCGTGCAATTAAAAGTATAATTTTAAAAGATTCTCGTCGCATTGTAGAACTTTTGAAGAAGTCAACCCTCTACTTATAAGTTTAAATAATAAGAAAGGAGGGAACAAAAATGGTTTAATTATATCAAAGCTTACCAACTACTAAAGACAGAATTTTACACACAAGGCTCTATGGACAAGATACTTACGCAACTTATTGTCTATTATCCTATTTTTTTAATCCCTCGAACTATAAAAGGAACTTTTACTTACAGTTATAAAGTTATGTTTATTTTTCAAAGAAAAAAGAAATAAGTAAATATATCTCCTTAGTTTCAGACTATTTCAATATTTTTATACAAACATAATAATGTTTTGAAATATGTATCACTATATATGTATCTAATTATACAATAAGTATTAGAAAGCTGAACCAATACCATAGTAACTTAAAATTGGGTTTTAATAAAAATAATAAGGCAAAAAATATAAATATATTGATTAGTTTGTAGAGAAAGCTTGTAATTGTAGTTGGCGGAAAAAATACGCAAATCTATAAAAATGTTTTATATGTGAAACAAATTAATCTTGTATTCATAAAAGTAAAACGATTATATTTAGCTTTTTATGTTATTATTTAAGGAAGTTATATAGTGAAGGGGGGGGTGGGGCGGGGGGGGGGGGGCATTAAAAAAAACACACCCTAAACAAAAAATAATAAAAAGATGGATGTATATAATTTCTGCAGTATCCACAAAAATATTAAATATCGTACTATATAAAGTAGTAAGTAATTTTTGTCTGTAGATTAAGATTTCAATCTACTAAGCTAGTAAACCGATACTATAATTTAGGAAAGCTTCACATAGGTTCTGGGATGGTTAGGGCTATTTTAATTATTATTGAACCTTGGGATGGTTTTAGGCTATTATTCTGCCCCTTTCTTCAACCTATGAATTTAGAGTCCCTAGTTGCTAGGGACACAGCTGCTAGTACTAAGTAAAATTAGTAAAGGAGAAAACAATTTTTCATTTCAATAAACTTCGTCTATGGCAAATAGTTAAATTTAGGGGCGAAGCATCTATTATTAGCAAAATATTAGACAACATAATTAATAAAAAATTATATTCTAATGACAGATAAACATGCGAGAACCAAGTGAATTATTGATAATTTCAAGCAGAGCAAGGAAGGCCAAAGCAGCAATAGGTACTGCATCTATCTATCTATCTATCTAACCCACGATCGTGGCTCAACATGTAGCGTATCCGCTCGTCGAAGGGAAGGTGATAGGTTAGAATTTCGTTCCGAGACCGCGTCATAACTGAAGACGTTAAAATTGGTTCCTACTGCTGCTATGTCAGGTGCGCGACATAAATAGTTAGAGTAGGGGAATGCCTTAACCCATAAACAGGCGAAACTCATCAACCATGCACAGTTAGGACTTTTCAGACAAAGGTCGTGCAATCAAAGGATTGGTTGTCTGATGAATGTTACTTAACCTAATATCCACCATTGGGCGTTAGAGTATTCAATCCCATTACAAGCGAATGATGCCCTTGGGTTCTCTAAATGATAACTTGAAAACGAAGAAGAATCCCGCCCCAAAAAGGTAATTGGTAATCTATCTTTCTAACTATCCATCTAGATTCCTTGCTACCTGGAGTATTAATGTTGAAATACAGCTATGAGAGTTGTAGCCTCCAAGATATTTGGGGCCTGATTCAAGAAAAAGCTGGAGCAAGAAAGTTTCAAAATATTGCCTTTCTACTGCATGGCTCTGAAAAGGTAAATAATTAACTTAGATTTTTTATTCTGGGTTAAATAACAGATCTAATGCATGATGGTTCTCCTTTACAGAACATATAAACCCAGGGAAGGTTTGTAAGTATGTTATGGGAAGTGCAAAACGAAATAGAAATTATCTTATAAAATAGCTGTATGTTTTATTGTTTTTAGGAGTTATTTTTGACGGAAATTGGAGCGAAAAGAATAAACTTACAGGTAAAACTTCATTTTTATAGCTGTGTATACAAAATCTGACTCATACAGTTTTTAATAAAAAAATGAAACAATATTTCTTTAGACTTTAGTATCAGATAAACAAGTACAAAACTTTTTTGGTGTTTTATCCAGGTAAATTTATTTACATAAAATAACAAAATTCTACCCAAAAATTCAATAATAATTCAGAAAAATACTTATTTCCAAAAATATGTACATTCTTGAAAATTAAATTTTCATTCCTAATATTTTCTAATTTTAGAGATATATTGACTGATGAAAGTAGGATAGATTTTCTTGGCTGCTACGCTGCAGGTATTGTAATTAATTTCAAATACAACACATTTTATTTGTCAGTTAAGGTCTTGCTAACTACTGAACCGATTTAAATTCTCAATTTTAGAATCTTCACATAGGCTACATTTTTGCTATTTATTTGTACGTTTAAGTAATTGTGCTTTTCAGAGAAGCTTTATTATTATTTCTTCACTAATAATTTCAGATCATGTGGACGGTGGTTTGATTGCTAGAGAGCTACAACTTATTGTACAATGTCAAGTTGGAGTTCATAGGTATGATCTATAGAATCAAATTTGCTATCTGTCTATCTACTTGAAACCATTTTGAAACAGAAATATCTATCAATGTATCTATTTATGTATCTATAGATTAATCTATTGATGTTTCTATCAATGTATCTATTAATGTATTTATTAATGTATCTATCGATGTATCTATCAATGTATCTATCAATGTATCTATCAATGTATCTATCAATGTATCTATCAATGTATCTATCAATGTATCTATCAATGTATCTATCAATGTATCTATCAATGTATCTATCAATGTATCTATCAATGTATCTATTGATATATCTATCAATGTTTCTATTAATGTATCTATCAATGTATATATCGATGTATCTATCGATGTATATATCAATGTATCTATTGATATATCTATCGATGTAGCTATCGGTTTATCTATCGATGTATCTATCAATGTATCTATTGATGTATCTATTGATGTATCTATTAATGTATCTTTCAATGTATCTATCAATGTATCTATATGTATCTATCAATGTATCTATAGTTGTATCTATCAATGAACCTATCAATGTATCTATCAATGTATCTATCAATTTATCTATCAATTCATTGATCAAAGTATCTATCAATTTATTGATCATAGCATCTATAAATTCATCTATTAATGTATCTTTTGATTTATCTATCGCTCTATCTTTCTATCAATGTATTGTTATTTATCTATCTCCATACATATCCATGTATTTATTTATCTAATATTATATCTATCTATCTGATTAATAAATTTTTTAAAAATCCTCTAAAACATTTGTAAAAAATTTGTTTTACTTTTAAGTATCTGATTATCTATATATCTATCTAGAACCCTTATTGGAGCAGAGATAGATAAAGAAGAGAAGATATGTGTTGGCCATCTTTTCTTTGATCCTGATAAATTGGCTACAAATGAAAATGACCTTCTCAAGGTAAGGGACAAGAAATTAGATTAGAATTCAGGGATACGTCAATGGAAGATTTATCTGATGTTGTTCTATTCCTATAAATATAAAAGCCTACATAGAACAAAACAGACATGAAATTGATATAGGTAATCTTTTTATGCTTTAAATTTGTAAATATGTCAGTTTCTTAATTAAAGTAAAACAACAATAAAGGGGGAATGGGTTAAATAACTGTCCCCACCCAGTGGACCCTTTGCCGACTTTCAATTGAGTCTTTGAATATCAGCCAATAGCGTCGGGAATATTAACACAGCCAAGTCGCTACAAAAGAGCAGAAAGTAATTTGCTAGCAGTATAGAAAGGTCTCCAACCCTGGATCCAGGTAGTTATCGAAATTATAAATCTATACTATTACTCATACTTTATTGCTTTTTCACATTTAACATTGTTTGTTACTGTGTAATAGTTTACTTTTATTGTTTACGCCTAAAACATGATATTGCTGCACTTTTTATGGAAATAATTGTGTTTGTTGTACTTGTATTTGTTACGCCTTTCCGGATGCAATCACCCTTGTATAATATAATAATCTGATAAATAAAAACTATTATTTTGTTCCACATAGAAAACTAGAGTTGGGCTCGCTATAATTATCTCGCTATTGGCTAGGTTTATTCAATGTTTTATTTACTTTTTTTTGGTTATCTGAATTCTGACTATTAACCCTATTCTATCATTATCTTCTCCCTGACGATTTCTTTCTTTAAACTATTTCAGGATTTTAATATTTTTTATTTCAAATTATCGCCCTGAAAGGGTTAAAATGTTTAGTTAACTGATAAATTTTAGTTCAATATCTGACCACATTACGTATGTATCGCTAGTATAAAATTATTTTAAAACTAAGTTTTCTTTTATTTACTACATTATAATTTTAAATTTTCTGTTTTATGGATAGAAATTTAATACTTCAATATAATTCAAATAGCAACATGAAATAAAAATAATGAATTTATTCTTCATACAGTAAAATAATGGGTCTTATTGTTCTGGTCAATGAGATTTTATTACGGATAATTGGAGCACTATGAGTTTTAAACATATATTGCTTGGAAAACTTGAGCTCATATATAGACATTTATTTCCTATTTAGATCTGTCATTGATCTTGATGCAATAAAGTAGGCTGTTTTGTAAATGTTAAAAATTGGAAGATTTCATTAAACAAAAGTTCCCGCAAATATAAGTATTAAATAATCAAATTTACTGCATATATTTTCTTTTTTATTTCTTTACATCTATGGATGTTTAATGTATATAGTAGGGTTCTCTAGCACTTTATGTTAGATTAAAAAAGTATGCGGAGTGCTGCGGTTATATTTTTCAAACTATTATTATCCATATTTAGACATGCCATTTGCATTTAAGCGTGCCAAAAAAGAGTGGTATTTAAATTCAAAGATCGTTAAATGAACTAAAATTATTACCTATATCAATAGAAAACCTTTCGAAATTGGGTTTTTCACATTAATCTTAATTAGAAATAAGATAATATAAAGTAGCTGCGCTACTAAATATCACAGTAGAGCATATAATTGAATGTATTGGTCATATTTTCTACAGTAATACAATTATTTTCATACTTATTGGACTAAATTGTACATAATTGTATAGGAATAGATAGATTAAAGGATGGCTAGATGGGGTGATCACTAGAATTTTCGAACGTATAGAAATTTCGTACGAAAGTTTTTTCGTCGTGATCTATTCATGATAGTTCAAATAATATGATACGCAAATAGATCAAAAATATCTAAATAATGTACCAAAGTAAATTGCAATTTTCATTAAAGAATAAATGATACTGTCAATCATAGATGGATAGAAAGATAGATACGTTAATTAAATTAAATGTATAAGTGTAGTGTAGATGAATAATCCTGACAACTACCTGCCCAAGTGGCAGAGACCCTTCCCTCTGCTACCAAATTGCTTCTTTTCTTTTGTAGGGTTTTGGCTGTGTTTATATTTCCGACGATATTAGCTGATTTCAAAGACCCAATACAAAATCTGTACGTACAGGGTACCCGCCCTGAGAAAAGAATTACATATAGCTAATGCCCTCTCTATTCTTTTACTTTAATGGTAATATGATAAGTAGAAATGTATTTAGATGGAAAGATGATCGAGAGTCAAATATGAGCTAGAGGCGTAGCCAATATTTGGAAATACAATGATATAAATAATTGTAGGACAGAACTGACCATAATAGTACAAAGCCTTTTCTTAACAATAAACAATCGAAAATATTTATATTGGAATAACATTCATTTTTATGATTATTCTTATTTCTACTATACATATGTTTCGTGTAGAATTATCACTACATATATCTTTACATTTATAAATCTATAATAAATACCTAATTTAAATAACTGGGTTTTTTTCACTCTATTCTATTTATCAATTTATCCACTATTATATTAATGCGTCTATTAATTCATAAATTCATCAATCTACCCATACATTTATCCATCAATCTATCCATTATTATATCCACCAATCTACCTACCCATAAATTTATCCACCTACTTATACATCAATCTATCCATCAATCTATACCTTAATCTATCCATCAATCCATACATCAATCTAACTATCAATCTAACCAGTAACCATCAATCTATTAATTTCTTATTGCATTCATCTACCAGTCAATGTTTTTATTTATTCATTTATCAGGCAATCTATCATTCTATTAATCAATCTATCCATCCATCTATTTAATAATCTATCCAATATACTATGTTTCTATCTGTCCATCTAGGTAAACAAGGACAAAGTGAAAAAGTTGGCAGGCTATGAAAAGCTAAGAACTGTCGGCAAAGGTGCTTTTGGAGCGGCTGTGCTATTCAGGTTATTAAAGAATTGAGTAAAAAATACATATCATTTTGAAAATAACTTTTTCTAAATGTCAAAACTCTTATTGTATTGGATATACTGCTATAAGTAAAAAATGGCATATTATAGTACTATAAAAAGTACTCTGTGTGCAAAGTTGAGTTATTGCTCATGGATTGGGTATGTTGACTGATCTCTAACAATCCTTCACAGGCACTCTCAGTTAAGAATTAGTAGCAAAATAAATTTTTTAGATTTGATTTTTAAATTTTTTAGGAAAAAAGATGACGGATTATTAGTTATAATAAAGGTATAGTATTATTTTATTATTTTTTTCTTCGGCATGGACATTTAATATAAAGATACTCGATATATTCATTCATGATTGAACATGTTAGCAATGTCAAAACTTCTTACACATTCAATTTAAACGTGGACTGAAGGCTTTAAGGCAATAGTAAAAGGGATAATGGATGACATTTGTTACATTTAGGAAATAAATATGATGGATCTAAATGCTGGCGAAAGACAAATGGCTCTGAATGAGGTATACATTTATTTTCAATGAGCAGCTATTCTATATCTATGGCTTTTCTTATCCAAACTTTTAAACTTTTTGTATTAGTATTTGTATTCATATATCTTTCTTTGCTTTTAAAAATCTATCTCAAATATCCAAGGAGGGTAAATACTTGTCCCCAAAGTTCTTAAAGTACGTTCACTCATTCATTGGCTAAAATTGTTGGTTTCTTTGATTAAATTTTGATTGAGTCGCACAAACTACGAGTGTTCAAACCTTTCCCCTTATAATTTCAATCTATAAATTTATTAATCCATAGGTTCGAGTGCTAGCAACACTGGACCATCCGAATATTATTGGTTACTATGACAGCTTTGAGAAAGATGGAGTTCTTATGATAGGTAAATAATTCCCTGTTTGAAATGTTGACATTCTGTAGATGTCCGTTTTTAATGGATTTTGTAGACTAAATGGGAATATATATGAAACTAGTCATAATTTTCTAACAATAGCCAAAAACATTCCCAAGAGACAAATATATAATTTCACTAAATTAAAGAACGAGTTGCATTATCTTTATAAACAAAATACATACATAATGACATCCTGTTACTTTAGTATAATTGAAATCAATGTGCAAATTTGCTTCAACAAGTATTGGTTCAAGAAAAGAACACTATAAAATTTTGTTTTAGAAATGGAATTTGCAGATGGGGGAAATCTGGCTGAATTATTGGCCAAGAAAACATCCAGGTAGGACTGTGTTGGTTGGGTTGATTTACCCTCCTTAAAAAAGTATTTTTATTAAACTTGCCAATAAAGCTTCCCTGAAAGATCTAGTTAAATCTTTTGATATTGCGAGACTTATACTTCCAGCCAAATATGAATTATTATTGGCTATTATATTCTTTAGCATATATACATTTTTAATCGAATCTAACTTTACTCTAATTAATATGGCATGTGTCCTACTTTAATACAACCTTTTAATAAATATACCAACCACCCATTGAATCAAATTCTATTTTTCACTTTTCAAAATCATCTTTCTTAGGATGGAAGAATATGAGATATTGGATATTTTCAGGAAACAATCAAATCAAATTTACTAAGAAAAAAAAACATACCAAAATATAAATACAGACGCTGCCCTATTTATTTTGTAGCAATTTAGTATAGGAAGTTGGGGTCAAAATAGCTATAAAATTTCTTGTTTGAAGTTTACCTTCTTATAAAATCAACAATTGAACCATAAAATCATAGTGAGGGATGTACCTTATACATGAAAAAGTTTATTACAATAGTTTTTTTTTACTTATTGATTGATTGCTCACTAGTCAAATGTGCTCCGCAATAAGATACATGCATGATAACAACGTTCTACACAGGTAAGATTATCTATCTACAATCTATCAATCCAGGGATCTAAAGGGATAACACAGTGGCTGATAAATTTATGCACATTACTGATGATTGATGATACACAAAATTACCCCTCCCCTTCACATAAAAATTTTACTCCTAAGTTTAGAGTTTAATAAGAAAACTCAAAAATCAACCTACAGACTTTCTGTAAATGAATGTGTTGATTATAGAATTGGTACGCTCCATAAAATATACCGAACTGTTACAGGAATTATTTCGTTAAGTTTAAAAACATTGTTGCTTTCCGTTACGAACGGTTAGAGCTATTCGTTAAGAACGAGCAGAGAGACGGACTGACGACCGTAAATCTAGAAAGACTTTTTTTTTTTTAGAGACCTGAAAACTGCCAACATTTTCCTGACCAAAGATAGTCTTGTAAAGGTTGGAGACTTTGGTATATCAAAAATGCTTTCAACTAGACAAGGTTTATATAATTTACACTAAAACAAGGAAGGCAAGATATATAAAAGCAAAGCTCTGAAATCAAACAGTAATACAAACGAACATGAACACTTCAAGAGTCATATCTTAACAAGCAGACTTTTAATTTAAAACTGTAAAGATTGTTGCAAACTGCATAAATACAGGATTCTGTTTAAGAACATACTTAAATCTTTTAAGATTAAATTTTTTAGAAGATGATTATTTTAGATTAGGTTCTGTTTAGTAAAGGTTCTACAGGACTAACTAAGAAATATGCTTTAAAATTAAAAATAGGGGGGAATTGGTTAGGTAGTCAAAAAATAGGTTTTTTTTGTGAAAGCTTCAAAAATGTTTTTTTTTCTGATTTAGGATATGCATAAATTATTTTCTAAATATTTAAGGTTATGCCAATACTGTCCTTGGAACACCTTATTACATCAGTCCGGAGATGTGTGAGGGAAAGGTAAAACGAACAGGTTGAGATATCCCCCCCCCCCTTATCTATTAAGAACCCGTTAAGGACCCGAACTGTTGGGGTTAACTAGTGGCCTTTAGGGGGAGTAAGGGGCAATTTATCTCGGGTGGGTTGAAACTGTGGAGGAGAACCATTTCAGCCCAGAAGTCTGCGAAATCTTAAGCTACAGACAGCCAAACATCCTGTTATTTTTTATATAATAATTTATCTCTTTTTATATTACTAGTTGATTTAGCTTAGCCTTATTAAGGAAAAACCTTTAAAGGTTAACTACATATTTACCCTCTGGTAAGCATTTGGGGTTGTTATGTTGAAAAAGATACATCCCTCTTAAAATGTCAAAATCGAGAGGTAGCGTCAAATTTTTATTATGCTTCGAATCTATACATCTATCTAAAAAAAATAATTATCTATTAATATATTTTTGCTAGATTTATGATGAGAAATCAGACGTTTGGGCCATGGGATGCATCCTGTATGAAATGGCTTGTCTTCAAAGAACTTTTGAGGTAATCTTTGTCCTGTTCTACATATTGTTATGCTTTTTTAATGGAATATTCGTGGGTATTATGACAAGAGAAAAGTTCTCGTCAATTTAGGTTGCTAACATTACTATTGGTCAGTTTGTTCATCCAGTAAGAGGAGAGGGGATGGGATCGTTTTTTTACCAGCTACAAATTTCACTCTATTAGAGTACATTATAATCTTGTGTAAGATCAAATTAATAATACATTCATTCCTATTTTAGGGAGTAATGCATTTGTTTGTCCTTTAAAATCTCTATAGCCAATGAATCGATTGAGTTCTCAATTTTAGGCAAGCTAGGTAAAGGGATGGGTTTAGGTTATTTTATTTTTTCAGTTTTTCTTTTGCTCTAATCAAGCCGAACTTTAATTTTACATGATAACAGCAGATAATATTTAAATGAAGAATATTTCTTTATATAATGTATAAATAAATGTACAAGGATGTCTGTCTGTCTCCGGAGTCTATTGTGTGTCTTTACTTTAAGATATATATCTAAGAACCTCGCAAGAAAAATACCCTCTCTTGAAATTTTTTGGTTTTGTTTTAAAACTAAAATTGAAAGTAGAGGATCGAATGCCCTTTGGGGCCTCTAGGGGCGTATTCACTCATAAGACTTTAGTAGAGTACAAAAAAGGAAAAAACTACATAAGATAAAACAAAGTATTGTAACATTATTAGAAAGACATATGATCATTATAGATTACAAGTCTTGGATAAAAGCCTGATCTTTAAAACATATTTATCTTCTCAAATATAAAGACAATCCTGAAAAGTAATGCAATTTTAAAAGTTAACAGATAATTTCGCGGTATATATTGGAGAATAATAAAAAAGTGCACGGTTTTTTAAGGATTTGGCCTAAACCTATGTTATTAATATATATTACACTGCACTGTAAAGAATTTTTCCTATTTCCCAAGGTTAAATCATTTAGAAGTCTATATAACAGTGAGACCTACTGATGGATTACTTCGTATTGGAAGAGAAATAATATTTAAATAATGACCTTATACTTTTTATTATATGCTCTACTAAAACAAAAATCTTACATGAGAACTATCACTACTTCATTTTTAATAACTAATTGTAATTCAAACATTAATGTACCAAGGATATTAGTTGACTCCGTCATAACCAGAGATGGAAAAATTAAATTTTCATGTCAATGCTTAGACAATGCCTTGATTCAAAACGCATTACCATGCAACGTTAGATTTTCTACATAAAGATTGCTTTAAGAGCTGTCATAGTTAATTTTACGACTTTATTGAACGTCCCATTGATTAAATATGCTCTCCTATTACACAGTTGTTCATACATGTATCTAACTATATAATACATTTCCTTCCGTGTCTAGAGATTCTTATTTTATAAATGGATTTTTTCTTTAGTCTGTCTATTTCCTTTTTTTATATAAAAGAATAAACTTTTAACAAGCCTAACAAAATAAATCACTGTAAGTTACCCTATTGAGGGGGGGGGGGGGGCATATAGTTGTTTGCAAATTACAGTTATTCATTTTGACTTATACATAAGTTTTCTGTATGGCTAAGTGAATTATCTATTTGGAGGATTATTTAAGTACCAACTCACAAGTATTTAAATATCAAGTTAATTTTGCTTTATAAATTGTTTCATGTACAATCTCTTTATCTAAACTCAGGGTTCAAATCTGCCAGCCCTTGTGAATAAGATTATGAAAGGACAGTTTGCCCCAATCAGGGGTCCCTATACACCCCTCTTTAAACAGGTAAATTTCAGATTTGTTGCTCAAGATCCTTGAAAGAAAAATGCACTTAATTCACTTGGGAAGTTTTTTATAAGTTCTAAGTGTGGTTATTATTTAAGCGCGGTTTTCAAACATATACCAAAAGCAAATAAGAAAGCCTAATAGTACAGACTATACTTTTATTTTTAGCTAATAAGCTAAAGCTGTTAAAGAGATTTAAAGTAACATATTTATATACTAAAAATGTAATGTCTGACCTTGTTTTAGCTTGTTAGGGATTTATTACAACGAGATCCTGAATTTCGTCCATCAGCCTCTGAAGTTTTACTTTCAAAGCTACCATCTTTGATGATTCAACAAGAAAATAGGTAAATGCAAAAGATGCTCCATCCATTCTTATGTTGATGTCTACTATTAAAATTATCCATCTATTCTACTATCTATCTATATATCTACCCAAGTGTCTTTCCATCTATCAATCCATTATCTAAACATTTATCTATTTATCTATCTATCCATTTATTCAGCCTTGTATCTACTATATATTTTTCTATCAATATCTCCATCCACATTTCTATCCATTTATCTTTTCATCTATCTATTTATCTATCCATCCATAGATCTATCTATCCCTCTATCTATCCATTTGATTCTATGAAGGTATTTTGATGACATGGACCTGATAGATAATGAGAATGGCAGCCAACAAAAATTAAGAAGTAGCAGACCGTTACGATCTGTTCTTTACTATATGAAGGTGATATCGGATACGCCCCTAGAGGCATGTAGGAGTATTTGATGTAGTGATAGAGGAAGTCGACCCTCGACTTTTCATTTTTTTTGAGATAAAGAGGTGAGAGAAAATCATCCATTGGGTGGAGGAATTTTCTCAGGGACTCTTACTCTTGGGAGGGTCCCAATATGAACCATTGATTATATAATTACTAATTGCATTGCCCTTAGCCTCTAAGGAGGATGGGAGAGGTAGGAAAATAGCCTAAACCACACAAGACAACTATAAAGCTACCATAAAAAGAACTACTAAATTTAATTATTTGCGAGATCTTAATAGACATTTTTATTTTTATTTTATCCTATTCTATACTTATACTTTGTATAGTGTATAATTGATTGCATATAAAGCATATTTCCACATATCCTAGGCAAATTAGTATGAAGGAATAATATGTATATTCTGTAATATAGATTGACAAGTTGGCAGCAAGGCAAAGTACAACAATCCCATTAATTAACAAACATTTCCTTTTTCATGCATAATCTTTTCTTGAACAAATCCTAATATAAAGTAATATGAAGTTTATCTTTCTGTAACTATAACTACATATAACTCTACAATTATCTTTACAAGTAAATTTTTAGGAATAATTTTGTTTTCTTGTATTTTAAAAGTTATATTACCTACAGTTTTCAACTTTTTATGTATTAAAAAATTCAAGTACAACACTTTTTTGCCTCTTTATTTAAAATTGAAAAATACAAATGTACTTTACAAAAGCTTCATTAAGTCTTTAGCATCAAGTGTATTATGAATTTTTTTTTCAAACTTAGAATAAATATCAAATTAAACCTGATTAAATCTGATTTATAGCAAAGAAAATTTCTATGAACTTTAAAATATGGGAATTAGGGAATGGTAAAGCAATAAAAAGGTACTTGATATTATTTTGCCTTTAACAACAGTTCACCTTAAAGATCATTTTTAACCATTTAGGCATGTGAATCTTCTATCAATCTAACACCCATTGACCTACCTCCTAGGTAATACTAAATACTTTTAGAACATAAAAATATTTAGTTTGAAATAAATAAATTGCATTTGAAATATTATCTTTTGTATGTTATAATTGTGATTTTTCAGATCAATAATTCAGCAAGTATCTGTGAGTGACACCCACATTATTGCTCTCACCCTTGATGGATTTGCTTATACTTGGGGAGAAGGCAAGAAGGGTCAACTGGGCCATGGTGAACTAGGTTAGTGATATATTAATGCATATTTTATTTATCATTTAGTAGACCAATTGTTTTCATAAAGTAGGTTATTAGTTAAAAGGTTAGTTAATTAAATGAATATTTATGGATTGATTGATAGATATAAACAATAAAAACGTTTCAATTTAATTTATTGAGAGGAAAGATTAATAACAAGATATTAAGGTTAGTTATTTTGATAGTTTAGAATACATATCTTTAATGATTGATCTAAATCTAGAGAACTGGAGATCCAAACCATTGGCAGTAGAAGCACTGAAAGGAAAGGCAATAACCAAAGTAGCAGCTGGCACTGGTTTCTCTATTTTTGCCAGGTATAAACATTTTGTGCTTTCCCTCAAAGTTCCTATCAAGCACTGATAATCCCCTATCCCTTATTTGAGAAATATATTGAAGTAAGAGAAGGGTGGGGGTCGTTTATTCCTACAAATAGCCCATGTTCAGGCATGCCTTCTGCCCGAAACCTGTGGGGCTTCCAAGTACTCAAAATAAGCTAACCTAGCCTGATCAAAAAACAAACAAAAAGATCCCCTATTTTAAAAGTAATGGGTGGAATTTCTGTGCTCAACCTGGCACTTATGAAAAATTGCAATAAATTTAATAACATCATTGTAATTTATGCATTCTGCTTTTCTGCTTGGTTGGTCCTCTTTCATCACTAATTTCTAACAATAAATTAGTGTTATCAATAACCTCACATAGATATGAAATCTTAAAATAGATTTTAGATTTTTCTATCCAGTGACAATGGTATTGTGATGACTTGTGGAGATGGATCTTTTGGAGTTCTGGGTCATGGAGATTGGAACAGTTTATCAAAACCTAAACTTATTGAACAACTGCTTAGGTAATTATATTTATTTGCAGTTGATTATAAACTTATGCAATCCAACCATTTGTGTCACTTGTGTTTCACTTAAGGGTACATTTCTGCTAAATGTAACAAGATGGCTACCCTGCCTAAACTTTTATTGAAATTCATTAATCATCCATAAATTATAAATAGATGCAGTACTAATCCACGATTTCTCTCATCTAGTGTTGATGTGGTAGCTATTGCAAGTGGATCAGAACATGCTGTAGTAGTAGGTGGCCAGGTATAAATCATCATTAGTGATGACATTTTGATTTATCATTTTCTTTAATGCCTACTCATCTTTCAAATAGTAAAATTATGCTTAGAAGATCTATTAGTTTGATGACAAAAATATCTAAATATCAACTTTTAAATCCATGAATTGAAGAATTATCAATAATGTCCAGGGGGATGTATATTCCTGGGGTAGAGGATCTACAGGCAGATTGGGTCATGGATCTGAGGAAGATGTTTGTGCTCCAAAGGGTAATATTATTTTACTTTTTGACTTACTAGCGGCTGCGCCCCTAGGTTTCAAAATTAAATTAAAATTATTAATCTACTTTTTTGAATTTTGTAGAAGTTGTGTTAAATACCGAAGAAATCTACATTACTGATGTAAGATGTGGTGGTGATGGTACTATTCTTATTTCAAATGAAGGAGATTTGTATGCTTGTGGCAGCAATAAGGTAATGACAAATGATTTTGGATAAGGCTACGTTGATATTTTTCTTAAAAGTGTCCAAGGAGATTGAAAGGTACTTAAACAAAACTGTTCTATGCACTTATTTGAAACAAATTTTCCATGTTGATAGATTATTCTTAAAATGCAACTTACTTCTTTACTTGTTCATAAGAACATGCAATCGTATATACATCGTAATGTACTAAAGACTGGAAGAAATATATTAAGTAATTTCAATACAGGTTTTAATTTTACTCTAAAGTCACTTTATTTTAAAATCTTCTGTTCAGTTCAATAAGCTTGGACTAGATGAAGCCAAAGGTTGGTTCTTCAGTGGAGAAGTAGAAAATTCTTTGATACCAAAAAGGTGAACAGTAACTTATTTAACCCAATCCCTTAGGGTAAAAGTGGGGAGGGGAGAATACAGGCCCTCTTCTATTATTCCTATGTCTAAATATATATGTAAGAGAAAGAAGTTTATTATTAGGAGACTTTTCAAGTCTAGTAATTGTAACTAGAAATTTAAACTTTTCTATTATCACCACCCTGGCGGCAGCCCCAAGATGCCTGCAAACCTTACAGTTCCAAATGAAAATGTATCCCAAAAACAAATTTGTAATCATCTAACTAAGTCTAAAATAGAAGCTCAGAAATGGCAAATGTTTAGAAGAAGGATTTTGGTATGAAAATGTAAAATATATGTAAATATATTTAATCAAAAATAATCTTAATTGCAAATGATACTTTTTTCTAGAGTTACAGCAGTAAAGCACAAAGTATATGATGCTTCATTGGGACCCTGCCACACGATTATTCTCACAGATGTATGTATTTTCCTTTTTTTTATTAACTAATTATACTACTCGTGGCTACGCCTCTAGGGGCACTTGAGGTGGAATATCTTGATTTACTCAAATGTAAACCTGTTTGGATGACTTAACATTTTTTTGAAAAGAGGGATTTTCATATTTTGGTCAGGGTTAGACTTACATTTGATTTTTAAAATTTTGAAAGGCTTACATTTAGCTGAAGGGTTGCTGCTGAGCCCTCATCAATACACTGTTATTAATATTTTAGATGGGACAAATGATAACATTTGGAAGAAACTCTGAGGGTCAGTTGGGTAGAGGACATACCAAGTCAACAAGAAGCCTGGATCAAGTCAAGGGAATGCAGGTAATATAACCTTTGATTTGTTTTAATTGTAAATGAATTTGCTAGATGCCAGGAAGGTAGCCCTATCAAAACTAGTAGAATTTTATAAATACAATTTTAATGGTTTAAGTAAACTATTGGGCATTACATAAAAGTTACAAAGGATTATAGATGTGAAAGAGTGTCTTGAATAAAATATAAATCAAGGCTGACATATTATAAGCATGCTATTATAAATGTCGACCATTGGCATCAATAAAAAATGGTCAGGGCTGATACTTCACTAATATAACAATATTCTAATAATATTATGACTACAACCTTATGTTTCTATACATCAACTATAAATACAGTTTTATAACATTTATGAATGGATCTGTTCCCAAACCGCTTTATTAACTAAAACGTTCAACTTCTGCTGCTTTTAGCCTATACTAAAGATTTCTTTAATTATATATTTTTATGTTTCAGCTTAGGATTGGTGCAACTGTTAGTTGTGGCTCTACCTATACACTAATATGTAGTGTTGACAATGTTTTGTACTTTTGGGGTACAAGAAATATTTCTCCTGATAGCAGACCAACTACCCAGGTATAAAATTGAATAAGAGCGTATCACCTCTTTTGACTGCATTCCCTATAATTTTAAAGTCTTGTTCTAAACTTTTGGGGCCTAATATAAATCAAAATTGTAAAATTCAAAATAATTATA
This sequence comes from Acartia tonsa, assembly GCF_053477335.1. Classification (NCBI taxonomy): domain Eukaryota; kingdom Metazoa; phylum Arthropoda; class Copepoda; order Calanoida; family Acartiidae; genus Acartia; species Acartia tonsa. The sequence continues at coordinate 28,130,950 of NC_137266.1, read as the reverse complement.
AAATATTATCGGAGAAACTTTCACAACAATTTTATATAGTTACATTTAAAAGGTAAAATATTACAAATATATTTTGCAGAAGTAAAATAAATTGCAAAATACTTTACCCCACTTAATTTTCCAAGAACAAAAGGGTGATAATACTAAGTAACTTTTTCCCCTTTCATAGGGAAAAGTGAGGAATTGTAATAAGATGGAAAATTTCTGATAGACAAAGTACTTTTTAATTTCCAGCACACATTTTAAAAGTTTAAAATTGAACATATTTATTTATATTGAAACAATTAAAACAGTTGAAAATCTATCCGTTTCCCATGGAAAAAAGCTTTTTGAACAATTTGCTAAAATATAAAAAAAGTGTTGAAGTTATCAAATTGATTCCTTGAATTATTTCAAAGCATAAAGGGCTATTTTCAAGAGTTGTATTTTAAAAGTTTATATATGTGTACTTTAGTTCAAATCAGTTCATAAAAATTAAATTTAGTCTGTGTTTTACCATGTAAAAAAATATTTGTTAAACATTTTGTAATGAAAAATAAGGAAAAATACAGTTTCACATATTTTAAAGTTGCTCATTGTACAGCAGTGTAGAGCACATGGTTTTGTCAGGAGGATATAAAACTTGAGGGTGTGAAAAATATGGGAAGAAAGATGTGCCCAAGTTAACTTTAAGGGTGCGTTGCCACCAACTTCTGCAAGCTTTTATGATATAAAGCATAACAATTAACATTTTTTTAATTTATCCATCTCATGGAACTATCCCTTTCACAAACTTTTTACTTATCCATTAGTACGATTAGTTCCATAGAAATTGAGATCAAATTTAAGTTTTTTCAATTGAAAAATATGATAGGAATTTTAAGCAAATCTTATTTTTAAGAAAATAAAATTTGTTTGTCATTTAAGAGTTATATGGGATCTAGAGAGATATTGAAAAGACAAACAGTGTAGAGCAGCCAAACCAATTTAAATTTAAATAGTTTAAATCTATGTTTTTCTAAATGTCTAAATTATTTATTCTTTTTTAGGATGCCTTCAAAGTCTCATTTAAAGACGCAGACAATGGTTTGATGGTAAGCATTTGTGTTTACAGCCCATAAATGGAAATGTATTCAATTCTGGATAATAAAGTAGTCGGCTACATGTCTGTCTGTTTGGCAAGTTATATTCCAAAACTTTTCAAAGCTTTCCTAATAAGCATAACAATTTATCTAGAAAATGGTATTTTGGTTTAGTATTTAAAAATGGTTGTCTATGTCAATGAATGCAATAAATTAATTGTAAGTGTCTCATTTTATATCCCTTTCCTAAACCCTATTTTTGTATGCATAGTTACTATATAACTAGGAAATGTAAGTCAGGCATCAAATACAAAAGAAGGCCAATTATTTAAAATACCCGCTTATTAAAAATTTTGTAAAATGATTGCCTAAATTAAGTATCTGTAAAAAATGTTATATTCATTATTGGCTAACTTTTTCTCTATTTGTGATATTCAACACTTAGCTGTTCTCTTTAAGCCCAAATTGTTCTAGCTTTTATTGCTGCGATGCTTAGTGGCAAAATTGTCCTTATTATTTAATTGACAACACACTGAACATGTAGCAGACACATATTTTGTTACAACCCCGTCCACATAATCGATATATATTCACATGGATGTTGAAACAGATTTTCATGGACTCTAATAAAGTGATATTCCCAGCTGTCTAAATTAACAATATCCCTCCCCTCCCGCCTCAATACAACTCATTTACCCCATTCCTTTCTAATGGATGAATAATAGACCAATAAATGAGAACCATTTTAGCAACCTAGATTATATGACAATTTTTCCCCTGTCAATATATCCACGTATACTATATCCATTAAACCCATTGAAGTTGATCATATTTGGTAGAAAATCAATTTTATTAGTACACTTAACACTAAGCATCATTTTCCCCTCTATTACAATATGTACACTATTCTGTTAGGGACGTCAAACATCTTTAACAAACGAAAAATATGGATATACATACAATGGTAACATAAAGAGAATCCTATAATATAAAGTAGTGAGGTTTTTTGTTCAGTTTTTTAGCCTTAACCCCCCCCCCCCCCCTCCTACACATTCTTTAATATATTGGGCGATGTTAATGAAATAAAAGAGGAAGTTAAGAACTTTATCCTAAAATAGAATGTTTAGTAGACAATCTCCTTTTTTAGCAAATTGATGGGGTATATTGTCTGCAGGGAAAAGTAATTCCCCTTCTCCCCGGGCCCCCCCCCCCCCAAAAAAAAGCTCTTGGGATAGATCTAACCTAATACCAATACACTTAATTTAATTTGATTTAATCCTAAATATATTGTTTTAAAACTAAAAGTGCTTCCTAACTGTTTGAACACCTCCTCTAATTTTCCCCTGCTCTCTTAAAATCTCTTGAAAACTCTGAGACACTTGAGAATATATTAAAAATGCTACATTTACACAAACGTACTTTAAGATAATGTATAAAATTACATTTTTATAATGTTAACATATATATCATATGATATATGATTGAATGTTTTCTGAATTATTTGATCTTATTCTTGTCTTAGAGTTTTGATGAGGGATATATTAATGAAAGTTTATAATTTCTCTCCATCCAGATTAAGCAATTTTAAAGCAATAAATTTACAGTAGATAACATTGGATAATAGATGAGTTTATTTTTCATTTTCATATCCACAAATCATATTTTCCTTCAAAGTCCTTTTTTGAATTTCTAATCCAATTTTTAACATCTTTTTTAAGGAGTCAAGTAAATCATTTATGGGACAGACTCACCACTCTTACTCTATGTCTGGTCATTTTTCCAGGTAAAGTTTTTCTTAAAATATTTATCACAATTCCAGAAAGGCTCCTGAAAATTCGTGTTCCAGGGGGCGAGGAGCCTATTTGACCCCAAGGTTATCTAGAAAACAGTACGATATATAAAAACACCTAATTATAGAATTATAGAAAGGAAGATTGATATCAATTTTAACTCTGTTCTTAAAGTTCTGTTTTACAATAAAAAGTATAATAATTTGGTAATGCTTCCTAAATTTTTTTCAATTAATCAGGTTAAAAAAAGCCCATCCGTATTTGATATAGACTTTTTGATTTATTATAAGCTGTTTAATGATAGCTAGTCGGTCAAGTTAGTTGTAATTCAGGACGCAATTAGAGTATTTTAGACCTTAGTAAAACATTTGACCATTTAATCAACTTATTTTTAAGTAAGATGAAAAAAAATTTATTTTAATATGTAAATTAAACATAAACTTAAATATTGTAGGGGAGAAAAGTTGGTATTAAAGGATGTGGTTCTAGATCCCTTAGAAATTCTTGCATTCTATGCTTCCCCTGCTCAGGTAAGCATGTAAGATCTCTAAACTTTAGTACTAGAATTTTTAGGGAAGATTTATAATAGTATTTGTCTTACAACAACCTTATATTGAAATACTCCAAAAGATTTAAATTGTTCAAAAAAAAATTCAAATACCATAAACTTATTTTAGATTTCACAATATATCTAACTAATTTTATTATTTGTTTTAGCTTGAAAGAGGTCACACTACAGCATTGGATAGTATACATTGTCAGGTTAGAAATTTAATCATAATTATTATTTACGAGTAAATTTGGAATTGAAGGGGAACAAAATAACAATAGTAGCATTTTGACCTAAACTAAAATCATTGTTTTGACTGAAATGATTAAGGCAAAATTTTGATAAAAAAATTTCTATAATATTTCTATATTTTTTATTTCTAGGGGGCACTTTACTTTAGGAGGGGGGGGGGGCATTTTTAAACCACATTTTGATAGTTTAATTTCCCACCTTATCAATTTTAGAATCAGAATATATTCTTGAGTGTCAAGACAACATGTCCTCTGGCCAAAGTAGGTCCTGATGAACAAAATCAGGTAACAAATCCACTAAAACAGTTGATCTGTCCATCCACCAATTGCATGGTTATTTTTGGTTCGGCGTGTTACACTTGATGAGTCCAAAAGGAAGGGAAGTTTACCGTATTATACATTTTGGAGTTTTAACACCCCCATCATTCACGCCACTGCACTGATTGGGTTTTAGCTTATGCTACACCATAGAAAATTCGAACTTACCTTTTCTGGTATGCCTGGTGCATGACATCAAAAAAGAAAATGTAGAGAGAATCAACAATATATGGATAGGATGTTTAATGATTATTTAATCATTTTTTAGAAAATAAACCTTTGGAATGTTTTGAATATTGTCAGGAAAAATTTTGTTAATTTAAACATCATTGTTTAATTAAGGGTTAAAAACTTAAAATCATAGACAGAGATTATCACAATTCATTATCATGCAATGAACTTACTTACAAAGGTCTTGCTATCAACGAGTTTCTTCAATGATTGGTGTTGCTTGGCTAAATAATGTTTTCAAAACTTTGTTTGAAGGGAAGTCCTGTTCTTGACATGGATGAGAATGAAGATATACCTGAAGAAAATCAAGAAGAACTTGATCAAGATTCAAGTGATTCTCAACAAGATTTTGGTAAATGATTTGTTATTTCTTAATAATTCTTTGCAAAGTGTAAAAATAGTGAATTAGATGCCAAAAATAGTTTTCTATTTAGAACATTTAAATTAAAATTGACATTGATACTAAGGGGAATTCAGAATATTAGAGTAGCTTTGCTACTAAAAGTAAAGGGTTGAAAAAAAGAGTCACATTGATGAAATGATTAAATTAAAATAGGATGAAAAGAGATTATGAATTAATAATGATTTGAGTAGAAAATAGGGAAAACATTACATCATTGAATTTTAATAAGAAAAAAAAGTAAATTATTTTGCAAACAAATATTATATCAATTTAAAGACATCTCATTAAAAACCTATTTGATATTGTCTTGTTTATAAATTGCCTAAAAACTGTTAAATGACTTTTGACTTGATTTTTCATATCATTCTTAATTTGTTATAGAGTTACTGCACTTCTAAAAAGGAATATGCAAGCAGCTACTTTAAAGCATAAGTTTAAAATTTGCTATCATAATTTTCATTTTATATCCATAATATTTCCAATTTATGATACAGTTTTCAACAATATTAAATTCTACACTCCAGACAAATTTAGAGGATTAAACAAAATACAAAATTCTTCTAAATAAACAAAACTTCATTTATACAAAAGAATTTTTCTCAACAATTTAGCAAGATTTTGAAATTAGAACTTTTAGTTTTTATATTATATTTTATTGCTCTTATGAACTTGACTGTTCTTAATAATGTGCAAAAAGACAAAATCTTTGACTTAATACTTCTACCTTTTTTTAAGAAACGTCCTTCATTCCTGAGTGGTTAAAAGCTGAGTTAGAGGTAAAACATTTCAATGACCTATTGAATTCCTTAGAATACTATTTTAAAGTTTTTGTTGTTGAGTTATTTGAGGGATTTCAGGCAAAAAATCTGTTCCCATGAAAAGGGCTTAACTATCTTTTCTCAAAAATAAAACAAGTAAGCAGCAATGTCTAAAAAAATTGAATATTTGAACCACCAACTGAAATTCTCCTTCAAATTATCCAAATTTTAGTCAAAGTTGTATTGATATCTAATTTTGATTATTTTTTAGGATGCAAAAGAATCCTCACATCACAAGGTATCTTCAATAACTTCTATAAAAAAGTCACAATAAATATAGAAACAATGAAACACTTTTAGAGACACTGCTCAACTCATTATAGTTGAAAGTAAGTGTCTATTCTTTCTAAATTTAAATTAATCCTTCTAATATTTGCATATCAGAGAGAATTTATTAGCAGCAGTAATTAATTTGCAAGTGAACCATTTGTAGCTATCCCACCATAAACACACAATAAACACAAGACATTAGCTTTAATACGAGTAGGAGAAATGTATTGCCCCATACATGTAGGCAAAAATTTTTTTTCTATACACATTACTTAAAGAAAAAGGTCCTAATAATGAGAAACAAAATAAATCTTGTGCAGATAAAAATTATTGGTGGAAAAGTTTGGATACTTTTTGTTTTACCAACCAATATAAAAATAAAGTTATTAAAATTCAAAAGCTAACAAATGAGTGAACATATTCATAAAACATAAGTTACTTACTTAACTTAATTTACAGTCCACTATTCTCTCTAGTATACATGGTCCACAAGATTGATAATATATTTTGCAATAGTGTCTGAAAGAAGAATTAACTGAAATTAATCTCTCATCCAATTTGTCTGTTAAATTTTGATAAAAATTGCATAATATACAGGGTCAAGGTATAGGTTTTAATTATAGTAATATGACTTATACTCAAAAAACTAGATTGAAGAGTCCATGAGAATGTTATTCTGTATCATGCGAAAGAACAGATAATTCTTATATTAAATTCACTCTTGTTAAAATTATCATATGGATTTGAAACCTGTACCTTTCAACAGTATGTTTTTTGTCTTGCTCTATTAATTTAACAAAAAGTATCTTTTAGTATACATATGAAAATGCAAAATATTAGACTTTAAAGTGTTTCATCAAAACATAAATTTAATTCTTCATAACAGAACATTGAAGGAATTTTTTCTTCCTTTAATAATATAACATCTTTATTATTTTATCTTATTTTGGACAAATTATTTTATGTGTTGAACTAAATAAACAATTTTTCGCAATGTATGATACACAAGATATAACAGACATCAGACTTTAAGTTTGTTAATTTGATATTCATCAAAAATGCCTTATTGTTGAAACTTTGCACAATGTTTCTTTTGCAAAAACAAGAATGAAATATTAAAATTCTGCCATCAAAATAAAGTTAATATTAAAAGGTTTTAGTCAGATAACCTTTAAAAAATGGCTGTCTATGTCTTATTTCTTTTTTGCCATAGAAATTAAATCTCATAGAATAGACAGACACACAAATACAGAATCTGTGCAAAATATTTACAAAAAAGTAATTTGTCTAATTTGTAAATAGTAACAAAATGCAATAATTTTCTCATGTCATTATATATGTAGATTGTAAGATTTAAAAATAAGAATTGGGATAAAATATTGAATAATTGTTTTATTTCCTAGCACGGAGATAGAAGGAGAAAACGAAGGAAACGCTCCAAACACAAAAGTTCCAGATCAAAGGTTTGTCAATTATTTCTCTGCTTTGACAAGAGCATTTGATAGAGGTCAACACACAATTTTTGGTTGTAATACAACTATTATATAAAATGCAATTTTACACATATTTGGCATATTAGATAAAAGTTTTAATATTTATTTTTTTAATATTAATATGTAAAGAAACCTTGTACTTTTAATTTTTTTTATCCCTTTAACATTTCTTTATTTTTTATGATATTGGAGCATTAAGCATTATAATGTACTATCATCATTAAAACCTTCTATTTAGGATTCAAGAAGACATGCAGATGATGAACCAAGGTTTTTTTTTAAAATCTTAAACCAAGGATAATTATGACCATAATCAGCAAAGCACAACATTATCTTGATATAAATGAGAAGAGTTTTCTCGGGGCTAATCTTTAAGGGAGAGGAAGTGTTATATCTTCCCTCCAAATAGCATCAAACCAATTTTAAACTTAGAAGACATACATACATCAAATAACTTAACATATAGATTTCTTCTTAATGGACCTAATGCCACGAAACCTAAAACCTAAAAAAATGCATGTATAACTTTTGTCCATACAGGCATATGGAAAGTAACCAGTTTTTGTTGTTTAATTGGAATAATTATTTATTTCAGAGTTGTTCATGAGCACCAACCTATACATAAACCTCGACCAAAAGTTGAAGAAATTAATCATCCCAATTTTGTGAGTCAACCCAATCAGGGTAATAAAGAGGTTTGTATTTTATAATGGATATAGAATACGTGGATATTGAATTTTTGTCGACAATCTAGGTTCCTAATATAATCAGATATATGTCAATACGATGCTTCAAAGTCATACAAACAATACAATCGTCAATGTAGGTTCCTAATATAGTCAGGTATAGGTCAATACGATCCTCCATGGAAATACAAACTATAAAAATAATCAAATAATCATTGACTTCTGTAAATTTCTGAGATATTGTACATTATACAAATCCACTGTAATTTGATTATTTTAGAAAGCACTTGAGAACAAAATGATGCAAAAGCTGGAGAAGCAATATGAAAGAAGACAACAGGTTAATATTGGAAAAGCTACGCTACAATTTGTTTGCATTTCCGCCATTTCCTTCAATGATTGGTATACTATATATGATTAATATCAATAAGGGGGACTGCCATTTGTACATTGCGCAAAAGTACGGTAGATGTATTTTTACCTATCGAAAAGTATGGATGTATTTATGGCAAGTTAAATTTTAGCCGTATAAATGACAAAATATTGAAACCTTCGGCAAAAGTACATCTAACATATTAATTATACTCTCAATAATACAACCGTAATTGGCAAAAATAAATCTTTCTAATCTAAAAACATGGCGAATTTCAATTAATAAAAACCGTCAAAGATATACATTATTTAGGGCTTCGCTACTTATGTCAAAAATGTCCCCAATGTTCATGATAGTTTATTGATTTTAAATTATTTTCAAAACTGCTCATTTTATAGGAGATTTTGTTAGAAGCCGAGTTAGCCGTGAGAGCGAGAGAGGAAGTTTTAAACCAAGAAGTTCTAAGACTAAGGTAATGATCTTTATATATAAGAGAATAGAAGATAAATCTATGTACATCCACTCTTATAATAATCAAATTAGCTAATCAAGATTTGATAAAAATCACAAAGTTTTTAAGTCAACATTTACAAAACTTTGTGAATCAATGTAATTGTCAGTCCACTGTACCCTTCCTCCCTGAATAATTGTAGAATCATTAAAAGTTACGCATACCGTTTTGCAAATCTAGGCCTAGATTTAGCGACTCATTTTTGAATATTTAAACAAAATAAAGATTCAACACTTATATTTACATAAATCTTAGTATTGTTTACTGTATCTAAAAATTGTACGTTTTAAGTTCATTGAAAAAAATACCCTTAATAAATATATATTTATTGACAAAAAAGTGCAATTTATGTCAAATTAACGTAAATGTTTGATTCATGCTAAGTTCAAAGCTTTTAAAGTTTCTAGGAAAAGTAAAAAGTAATTTCCATGAAGAATACTAAAATTAAGAATCCAAGCTTTTTTTCCATCTTAATGATGTAAAGGCAATCTTATTGATCACAAAAAATTCTACAATTTATTGAGCAAAGCAAAAACATGCGAAGAGAGGGTATCAAAACCCCCATTAAAATTAAAATATGCAAGGCCTACTTTTCTTTTTTCACTCAGTGCATGCTAATGGTTCCTGTCTATTTTGCTACAGGAAAACTTTGGGTTTAATGATTTTTTTTGTAATTTATAATTTTATTCTAACAACCCTATATTCTTAACCCTTTACAGTCGGGCCCCTTCCCGCACCTTAATCAGTCGGGGTGGGGGCGTTCAACGCCCCCCCTTATTATCTCAGTTCCTATTAGAGCTAGAGGGCTAAATTTTTTTGTGCAAGTCCCCTGTTTGATAATGAATTTCCGACCTTTCATAAGTCTAAGTCAATTTTCGCTTCCTTCACCCTTTTATTTAACAACCTTTGTTTTTAGGTCCTTTTTTACTTAAAAATTTCAAACGGCTGTAATTTTCTTATTTTTGAAGCTAGAAGAAAAATTTTTTTCCAGAAAATGTTTATCTTTATGTAAATTTTACATTAGAAATATCAAAATATAAATTTCAGCGGCCGCAGCTGTACTTGGCAGCTGCCAGCCGCCGCAGTCGGCGGTCGGCAGGAAAACGGCGGCGGATCTTCATGAAATTTTAATACGTTATGTAGACATGTAAGAAAAGCTTAAGTTTATTCTATTCTATTTCAATCTGCATGTTTAGCTTATAACTTAAAAGTGTAGTTTAAAAGCAAAATATATCTATTGCTCTTAAAACTTAATTGATTGATTATGAAACCCATATAATTGATTAAATAAAAATATTCCATTTAATTTGTAAAATTAAATTTGATAGTGATAGCTTTATACTAAACTTTTCAAAGATCCTAGAAATTATAGGTGCATCCACTATAAAATTATAAAAATATTCCCAAAAGAACAGTTATAAAAATACCACTGTCACATTTAAAATTTTATTCGCTTTGTTTATTATAATCAGATGATTTATACAAATTGTAATGTTTTAAACCCTTTACAGACCTACATATTATACAAATTATGAGTTGTTGCAGCTACTCTGGTTGAGATCCGTCAGTGCACCTTGCCTTTTAAGTAAAACTGCTTAAAATTTGACTATGATTCCTACAGTTTTATCATTTTTAGTTGTTTATTTATAGGAACTGCAAAATATTTCATATTACTTGTTCTTTGCGCTACTTTAGGACTTACTTGTCCTTGCTAATTTAAAAAGTAATTTTACATAACAGTGAAATGTTTATAGAATTGAAGAGGTTCTTGGGAATCCAGCTTAATTTTGTAACAAGCTATGAAAGATGTACTGCCAGTTATTAAATGTTTTAGAAAGCTTTATATTGATCCAAAGATCATTTTAGATTTTATCCCCAAAGGGAAAACACAAAGCTAAATTAAAGGATTAAAATAAAACAAGAAAAATATATAATATGCAAAAGTTGCGAAGCACAGAATTAAATAAAGTAAAGGAATACGAACACTAAACTATAGCTGATTATTAGCAAGGAAAATTTTTTATTTATTTATGGGCAGAGGGTAAACTCTCTTTGTTGCTTTAACACCTACTTATTTTTGAATAAAAATTCAACATAAGGGGATGGGGAATAATTTTTTTCTTAGGCTAACCCCTGTGGGGGGCCCTAACTTTGTGGGGCTACCCAGTACCCAAAATAACCAAACTTAACTTGACCAACCAACAATCTCTACAAAACAATTCAGAAATCAATCTGAATTAGCATTAGAGTCCATTCTATTTTAGTTACTCGTGAGAAAGACAGACATAGAGAGTCAGAGAAGAGTCATGATTATAAAAAAAACTACAATTTGTATAAATCATGTAGTTATAATAAACAAGGCGAATCAAATTTGAAATGTGACGTGTATTTTATTGATAGTAGGGGGTGGGGGTGAAGGGGCTACACATACACCCCAAATGAATTTTTGTATTTTATTTAGTGTTCTTTAGGGAATATAGAAATATTATTTACATTCTTTAGAAGCGAAGCTACTCTATTTGTCTTAAAGCTATTTAAATAATCGTTCAAGAGCTACTTTGGTTGCTTTTTTCTTTTCCCCTCCGTCCTATATTTTTACCCCGGGGTTGAAATTTACATTTGGAGTGGAGTGTTAATCCCCACTAACCTAAAAAAACAATTTCGATGAAAATGACAAAAAATTAGCAAACATTTTCAGTGGCTTCGAAGGATTGGGAGAGTATTGTATGGGGGGGGGGGGAAAGGGGAGTTATTTCGATATTTTTTAGTGGTTTGAAAGGTTTCCCTTTTAAACCCCCCACTTTTGAACGTCCCTACTATTAATAATTTTATTTTTTGTATGAATATTTGTTTGAAAGTGCTTTTTACGAGTTTATATGAAAGGGGTGAAATAAAAGAGTATATAGTTATAGACCAATATGTATATGTTTTGTGTAGTTGTCGAACTTTGGCATAATAGAAGGTTTTAAATGGTATTAAAGATGATAAAACAAACGGCACAGTTAAATACTTTCTTAAGGTCTATGTTCGATTATAAATCGCGACTGTTTATTGGCTATGGCATTTACACACCAACTCAGTAAAAGTATGTAAAACGGATTATTTAAGGCCACAAAATCAAGATTCTAATTGACAATGATCAAAGCATCTAGCATAACTCTATTAGAAGAATATGGGGAGTGGGAGGGCAAGAGGTTAATTTATAGCCTTGGGACCATCACATAATAGTCAGGGTTTTATAATAGGGTTGATTATTAAGAGGTTAATTTATCACAAAATTGTCAGGGTTGTATAATGGAGAAGATTAATAAGAGGTTAATTAATAACCTTGGGACCATCATATAATAGTCAAGGTTATATGATAAGGTAGATTTTTAATATATTAACCTATTGCCTTGGGACCATCAAATAATAGACAGTGTAAATTATTTGGAGACTGACTTAGAGCCTTGGGACCTTGGAAAGTTGTGTATCCACCCCCCTGACAATAAAACAACACTCCTTTTGTTGTAAGTATTTCGCCTTCTTAATCTGTTGTCTCTGATTCCCCCCCTTAATCTTACAAACCTCGCGATTTCGGTTTCAGGGATCCATCACATAACAGTCAGGATAATGCAATAGGGTAGATTATTTGGAGGTAAAGAAATAAAGTTTTTTAGCCAATAGATCATTTTAGGTTTTTTTATCGCTCGTTAATGTACTTAACCCTTTACAGTCGGGCCCCTTGCCGCACCTTAATCATCCCTGTTTGATAATGAATTTCCGACTTTTAATAAGTCTAAGTCAATTTTCGCTTCCTTCATCTTTTATTTAACAATCTTTGTTTTTAGGTCTTTTTTTACTTAAAAATTTCAAACGGCTGTAACTTTTTTATTTGAAGCTAGAAGAACAATTTTTTTCCAGAAAATGTTTATCTTTATGTAAATTTTACATTAGAAATATCAAAATAAAAATTTCAGGGCAGCAGCTGTACTTGGCAGCTGCCAGCCGCCGCAGTCGGCGGTCGGCAAGAAAACGGCGGCGGATCTTTATGAAATTTTAATACATTATGTAGACATGTAAAAAAAGCTTAAGTTTAAAATTTGAAGTCTCTAAGTCAAAAATTGCGGCCACAGGAGCCTTTTAAAGATTTCTGGAGACCTGGAGGATCAGGACCTGCAGGATCATACCTGGAACCTGAAAGTGACTTGAACACCTGTATTTCATATAAGGATGTACTACTAGAGGATTTTTTAGTATTTTTGTATGATAAAATGCTTTGTTTTAGTCAAAAAAATATTTTTGCTCTTTACCTGGATGACCCTGCCAGGTTTGCTGGCATCCTGTGCCCGCCAGGATGGAGATATTCAAAAAATTCCAACTCTCAGTTATGTGTCATACCCATACTTAAAAAGTCAAGCAGTTTGGGCTCTTCATCTTTCACACACAGAAAATGAGATAGAAAAAACCGGATGGGGGGGCGTTCAACGCCCCCCCCCCCCCCCCCCGACCGTTAAGGGTTAATGACACTCTAACAATCACAATTCATTTTTCATTTTCAGGAACCGTTGAAAGAAGAACGTAAGCCGACATTCAACTTTTGATTTTAGTTTCGAAAAGAACTCTTTATAAATTTGATGGGGTGTTTTTTTTTTAAAGGGTGATTATTCTTAGGAGAGTGTAGGTACCAAACCCTAAAATTGGTATATACCTTTGCTGTAGAACTATGAGGTACAGATAGACAGACACACATCCATTTTTTTTTATATAAGTATAATAAAATGCACTTGATGGAACTACCCCTGTCAAAATTTGCTTTGTTGTCATACAATCTTGTTTGTCAATTTTTATTTTCATTGGGTGTCAGTTTTTAAATAATATTTATCTACAACCTTTCCTCCAGTCAAAAGTTAAATTATCTTAAAATATATTGATTTCTTTGTCCTCTCTGTACTGAAATTTCGTCCGACTGATTATGTTCTTGTGTACCTAAAGATTTTTAAATTTAATTCAATATTTCAAATAATTATCCAAAATTTAGTTGGTGGGCTGCCCCACTTTCCACTAAAAGAGAAAGGGGGTGGACACAACCAACTAAAATTTTGGATCATGGAAAGAAAACAAAGTCATTCCTAAATTAGGACAGAAGTCACCTTCCTAGGAAGGACATAAGTAGCCTTCCTTAAGTGAGAATTTGTTAGATGAAGGGCATAACATGCCTCCCTTAACAAAGATTTTGCAAGATTGAGGACATAAGTAGCCTCCCTTCACCTCAAAAACCTAGCTTTTTGATCCTTCACATAGCAAAATCTTGCATAAAATTGTTTTTTGGTCCATTACATAGCAAAATATTGGAAAACTTAGCTTTTCTGTCCTTCACATAGCTAATTCTTGCAAAACATAGCAAATTCTTGCAAAAAATAGCAAATTCTTACAAAACATAGCAAATTCTTGCAAAACATAGCAAATTCTTACAAAACATAGCAAATTCTTACAAAACATAGCAAATTCTTGCAAAACATAACAAATTCTTGGAAAACTTAGCTTTTCTGTCCTTCACAAAGCTAATTCTTGCAAAACATAGCAAATTCTTACAAAACATAGCAAATTCTTGCAAAACATTGCAAATTCTTACAAAACATAGCAAATTCTTGCAAAACATAGCAAATTCTTACAAAACATAGCAAATTCTTAGAAAACTTAGCTTTTCTGTCCTTCACATAGCAAATTCTTGCAAAACATAGCAAATTCTTGCAAAACATAGCAAATTCTTGCAAAACATAGCAAATTCTTGCAAAACATAGCAAATTCTTGCAAAACATAGCAAATTCTTGCAAAACATGGCAAATTCTTGCAAAACATAGCAAATTCTTGGAAAACTTAGCTTTTCTGTCCTTCACGTAGCTAATTCTTGCAAAACATAGCAAATTCTTACAAAATATAGCAAATTCTTGCAAAACATTGCAAATTCTTACAAAACATAGCAAATTCTTGCAAAACATAGCAAATTCTTGCAAAACATAGCAAATTCTTAGAAAGCTTAGCTTTTCTGTCCTTCACATAGCTAATTCTTGCAAAACATAGCAAATTCTTACAAAATATAGCAAATTCTTGCAAAACATAGCAAATTCTTGGAAAACTTAGCTTTTCTGTCCTTCACATAGCTAATTCTTGCAAATCATAGCAAATTCTTACAAAACATAGCAAATTCTTGCAAAACATTGCAAATTCTTACAAAACATAGCAAATTCTTGCAAAACATAGCAAATTCTTACAAAACATAGCAAATTCTTGCAAAACATAGCAAATTCTTACAAAACATAGCAAATTCTTGGAAAACTTAGAATTTGCTATGTTTTGTAAGAATTTGCAATGTTTTGCAAGAATTTGCTATGTTTTGCAAGAATTTGCTATGTTTTGCAAGAATTTGCTATGTTTTGCAAGAAATTGCTATGTTTTGTAAGAATTTGCTATGTTTTGCAAGAATTAGCTATGTGAAGGACAGAAAAGCTAAGTTTTCCAAGAATTTGCTATGTTTTGCAAGAATTTGCTATGTTTTGCAAGAATTTGCTATGTTTTGCAAGATGAAGGACATAAGCAGCCTTCCTAATGTAAGAATTTGTCAGACAAAGGACATAAGTCACCTCCCTTAAGTTAGATTTTGTTAGATGAAGGACAGAAGTAGCCTTCCTTAGATCAATTTCCAGTGACTTCTGTCCTAATTAGGAATGACTTTGTTTTCTTTCCATGATCCAGAATTTTTAATGTTTCTTGGTATCTCAACGTTAATTAATACGTAAAAAAAAGAAAATAAAAATACATTTTGTAATTGAAAGGTTTAAGTTGTGCCACCTCTCTGAAATAAAAAGCCTCTGTCTTTACATCTGTTTGTCTGTCAGTCACACAGAGTAGCTCATTATCACCTTGGAAGTAGAAAAAAATAAGATGAGTACAGAAAAAAGAAAGTTTTTTTTTATGAAACTGAAAATGATTTGTAAAAATATTAAATGAGGAAAGTTTAAATGTTTAAAGTTAAATTCTGCACACAATTTTTAATGTCCAATTTACTTTCTGCAAGGAATATCCTATTTGAGTTGTTATGAGATGTTAACCACCCAACCCCTTCAAGCATGTAAAAAAAATTTTCATGTTAAAAAGTTTTAACCAACAGGACGCTCTATCCAGGTACCTGTGTTTTCTGGTGCCAGGTATGCATCTCAACGGTCATTCTGAAGTCAACAAGTTAGAAATGAGAAACACAACCCCTTAAGGGTCGGAGTTGGGGGATCCATACAATCCCACCTCCCCCCCTCCCCTAAAGACAAAAAGGTTAAGGTTGAATATGCCAGAAGGCAGCCACTGTATAATCTTGTTAGTCTGTCACTCATAATAGAAAATAGTTATTTCTATTTGTATTCCTAGCCAATGGTGAAAACATCCACAGTATACAACTTCTTTAAGAACATAAAGAAATACAGTCACAAATCTTGGAATATTAGTACTTGAAACTATTTTTGTTCTTTATTTTTTGTATCATGAAAAGGGAAAAAAGAAGGTTAGAAACATAATGTGTTTTTCTTTTCAAGACTAAATTATAAAACCTTTTCCATTTTTATTACAAAATCTTATTTTTCTCTCTTTAAATAGATATACTCTTTTAAATCAAGGAAAAAGACATTATATAGTAGCACATCCAAAGTCATGCTTTAAATTTTTGTTAAGAAGAATAACTTTGAAGTGTAATACGTAGGGATATTTGTGATAATCAGAATCAATATCAAACGAACGTATGGACGGTCTAGTGAACGGTCATACGGACTGGCCTAGGAAATTATTGAATGTAATTTGAGTGCAAAACGAAAATGGAAAATGACTTTTCAAAATTGCTGCAAAGGTTTCACTAAATTTATAGTTCTAATCTCAAACATTTTGGATTCTTTTATTTTATTTCATCTAACTCTAATTCATTTAGAAATGAAAGGGATTGAATTAGTTATACAAATGTATATAGGAAATTTAAAGTACAGTTAATTAGATAGATACATGTATAGAAAAACAGAAACAAATGGATTAATAGAAATCTAGTTTGATGAACATACACATATAGATAGATATGTAGTTAGAAAATTTTATATGACACTGAACGGATGTTATTTCTATTTTAGTCTGTTTAGGTTTTGAAAAATATGTTACAAATTTCACAGAAAACTCATATTTGGTATACCTCCAGACAAAAGAATAAAAACAAGGATATTATTTCCTAAAATCATAGAAGCGAAACAAATATGATAAATCATTTACAATTTAGGGAAGAGTTACAAGAACAACGAAGAAAGAAGGCAGAACTAATAGAGGTAAATTTGCATTTTTATGTTTTTTCGTCCACCCGTTCCAGTTTAATTACCTGACGAAGA
Source organism: Acartia tonsa (assembly GCF_053477335.1). Lineage (NCBI taxonomy): Eukaryota > Metazoa > Arthropoda > Copepoda > Calanoida > Acartiidae > Acartia > Acartia tonsa. The sequence goes on along the minus strand of NC_137266.1, from coordinate 28,113,802 downwards.
CAATAAACTTTGGATCTTATCAGATCACAAAACAAATGAACATCAGCAACGATATTGCTTTAAAAAATAGGCTGCCTAATCCTATTATAGATGTACCTATACTTTTCGACGTTAATTATATTCTTAAAAATTATGCTTAATTGTCCAAGGATTCCCAAACAATACATACTAATTGCAGACATACCACTAGGAAACGAAAGGATATATATATTTTTTTTAGGACCAATCGAACAAGAAGTTTTCTGGTTCAAACAAATGTATTGTAATGTAAACTTTATATCCAAAAGAGGCGCAACCATAATCATCGGATAAAATTAATATTGTGCTCTAAAGTAGACAGACGAATAAATATTTAAAAAGTATAGTTCTGATTGTCCAATATATTGTGTACCTACAAATTTAAATAGATCTATGTGTAAAGAAATAAAATTTATTTGATTCTAATGTAATTTAAAGTATGATAAATAAATATGTATGTAATCAAATATGAAATATAATTTCTTAATATCTAATTGTATTAGTTTAATCTAAATAGACAGAGATAAAAATAATCTAAAATAAACATGTAACGACAGTTTAAACGAAAGCCCCGTCACTGTAAGGAATTTCATACGAAGGTCCTTAAATATCGACCCTTCTAATTTTAATATTTGAAAGAATATGAAAAAAAAATTGAGTGGGAATTTTTGTTCCAGAGCCGATTAATCTTTTGAGGATGGTGATAACCTCCCCGAAATAGGTTTGTGCCTTCCCAGGACCTGTTACTTTCATATAAGGTTACCATGTCCTGGCTTAATCTCGATGTCTGCAACAATTATAACTTTCAAACTTCGCAGACTAAATTTGTACTCAAGGTTGGATATTCGCAAAAGTTGTCTGCATTTTAAGAACTAGCCGTATGTGCTAATGAGAATTTTTTCCTTTAATAAGGATTAATGTTGATCTGTTTCTTTTTATATGTCTGTAAACTGTAACGCTCTCTTTATCATTTTTTACTCCTCGTTAAATTTCTTTTATTCTTAACAGTGCAGTGGTTGTGCTAATATTATCTAGGGAATCTGTGTAGAAAGGATAAGGAAGAACAGAAGAATATCTCAAATTGAGCTTCCAAAAATGGAAAACCAGATTTTTTACACATCGCGCTAAAAAAGACATTTAATTTCTAATTTAATGGTCCTTGTGTTAAGTTTAACTGATTAGATCCAAGAAAGTTGTATTCCTAAACCATTATTTCAAGGTTATGAATTTAGTATTAAGGAAATACATGGATGACAACTTCCTTAACATCGAATTATAAAAGTAATCGGATGTTTGTCTATCAGTCTGTCTATGTGAGCTTGAGATATCGCTAGCCACTGCACCAATATGATTCATCTTTACAGTGAAGCTTCTTATAGGTCCAGGAAGGTGTGTAACTATTTAGGCGGAAGCTGCCTCTAACATCCCAAGATAAATTACCTTTGGAAAAAATACCACTCTTTTTTCATAGTGTATTCAAGTTATCTAGGGATTGATCTACACAGAATTTTGTTTAGACTTCGAATATTGAATGCATTGTTTCTCTAAATTTATCTCTGTTCGTTTATCTTTCCTTTTTAATTGAGCCTCGCTTTTATAGATGTTGTAATCCTTGTTTAATAAGTATCCAGTCATATTCCAATTTAGGCGCTAAGACAAACAAACAAAGCTGGTGACACGTAAGGCTTGATATTAAATTTACGTTCTGACAAAAAACTTTTAGCATTAAGAATAACAACATTCATTACATTTTAATGAAAACTTTTCATTTTTATAGTAGTTTTAAATAGAAAAAAGAATGAATATAAATATGTATGTTTATTTTTAATCAAATGTTCTTTTCATCGTATGTAAATACATTTTGTTAACAAAATACATGCCAGAAAAAGATAAATTACGTGAATATTTATAAAGTTGTGAAGCTTCTCTACAATAGTTATAATAGCATTTAAGTTGATTCTTAATCAAAAATAATGAATCAGCCGACTCATATTTCTTCTTTTCATTTGCTTTTGGTTTTATATTCATTTAGAATGAAACTCATGATTTTTTATGAACCTTTACTTGTTATTTTGTGTTAAAAATCTTTTTTCTTCAATTTTTCAAGTAAAAAAGATTTTTACTTATTCTTTTAAAAACAGGTATTAATTTCATGATTTTTATTTCAATATTAGTTGAAAACTGTTTGCAATACGATGCTATATTTGATTTTTCAGTGTGGCTAAGAACCGGTTCTAAACCAGCGGATTAAAAGCCATACTGACAAAATATAATATTAGTATGCATTATTTCTTCTTTCTGTTCTATTGTTTATTGCATAAAAGTATTACAAGATCAAAAGGGATAAAACGTTGCATCTAAACGTCGGTTATTTTTATGTTTTTCAATATGAAATATGTTTGAAGTAGCGCGGCTACGTTATACTTAGGACATCTCCATCTATTCTTCCTTCTTGTAATATCAAATTTAAAATAAATGCTTCACAAAACTAGTACCTAACATAATACTTTTGACGGTTTAGTAGATATAAAAGGTTAAAATCAAGGAGGAAAGGGACATTGGGCTCTTTTTTTTTACACTAGTCTCTAAAGTTTTCTAATAACGTTTTCTTTTTGTTGGCTTTACAACTTCGGGGACTTTCATTGAATTTTGATAGGCTGTTTCAGTAAGTTGAGTGTCCAAACCACCAATAGTAATTTACAGAAGGTAAGTTTGTGCATTATCATTAGGGATGTATATTAATTTAACAGCCATTGTCTTATTCCTTTATAACCTTAGTTAAGATTAAGATACATCATAGTATAACAAAGGATACATCCTTTCGCAGGCCTTTAATATTGTGGTGAAGAAGGGGGTGTAGATTAATTTATCTGCTATTATCTTCTCCCTTCTCATATTACATGTATGTATATATATAAAATTTCTTTGTTAGATGTTCAGATAAAAATATATCCAATTTTCAATACAAGGATGGTTTTATCCATATACTAGAATCTTAAGGGATAGGACAATAAACTATAAATCAATGTACGTCCTCAGTTATGATAAACAAGATTACCCCTATATCAATATACTAGCGGCTACGCCCCTAGAGGCCTCTAGTGGCACTTTGAATGCTTTTTAAAATTTAAATATCTAATTAGAGAAATAATTGGTTTATGTTTCGTTGAAGTCTCTTTTTCGGGATGGGTAATTTTTTTTCTAGGGGCGATTTCTCTTGAGAGGGTGGTGATACCCTCCCCCAAAATAGTTAAAAACCTTCCCGGGAACTATGAGAAGGTACCCTGGTATGTCTAATTGGTAATCTTTGGTAATAAATCTAATATATGTTCACTTTTGCATTTTTGTTTTTTAAAATCACTCGTAAAAGACAGAAGTACAGTCAAACAAACATAAATTATAGCTACGATATTTTAACTGAACAGTATACAATTACAAAATTCATACATAAATATAAAAGAATAATTTTTGAAAGGATTTGTCACAAAAAATGGAGCGTAGCAATTCATTGAATGTTTATAACACTAGTCCCCAAAGTTTTTTTTGATAATATTTCCTTATTTGTTGGCTTAAAAACTTTGTGGACTTTTTAAAATCTTAATTGGTTGGTTCATTAAGTTGAGTGTCCAAACGTTTCAAACACTAATTGTAATATACGGAATGGATAATTTTAGTTATCATCATTGGGGATGTATATTAATTGTATTACACAGATTGCTAATACACATGAACATATGTTTAAACAAAGTTACATATAATTTCAATCTACAGCTACTACAATAAATCTATAAATATAGATGTATAACCAGACAACTACATAACTACATGGATCCCCTTGTTGAGAACCTTTTTCGTCTGCTAGAAAATTGCTTTCTGCTCTATTGTAGCCACTTGGCTGTGTTAATATTCACAACGATATTGGTTGATTTTAATAGACACAATCGAAAGTCGACACTGGTTTCTCGGAGTGAAAACATACCCCATCTATTGTTTTGCTGTAATGCTACTAATTCAAAACTAGATTTAATTACTTGAATTAAATGTCTATTTTTCTGGAGAATCCCCACAACAAGCATCAGTAACCTTATTTTAAAAAAAAAGTAAATCAAGTTGGTCTCATACATGTTTATATTAGATAGCGGCCGAGAAAATAATAAAATTATTTCAAAAAAAATTCTTAGATACATATTTGGTAAAAGTATTTTCTATTCCGAAAAAAATAGCAAACCGTAATATAAAAAAACATCATTGGTTGAAATGAATGAACACTGTTCAGATTGCTTCTACTACTACACATTAGCTGCTCAAATCAATATTTGCCCTAATTAAATGTACATTGGATAAACTCTGCCATTTTCATGCGTTTCTATGTTTAAGCAAACAAATTGTTAGATCCTTGTACGATCTCGGAAACGTCGCAATTTTTTTAGGAAGTTTAGCTTCTGTTCAAGTGCTGTTTTTGTAGGGATGTGTGTTCGACTCTAAACATATCATCTCATTTCTTCAATGTAAGGTTTTATTTAGAGCCAAGCCTTTGAATGTATTAAAGTTTGCTTTTTTTAAATAAATTTTATGGTACTTGAATGGACACTACACTTACAGAACTAAGGCTTTTAAATCGCTAGTTTGAGGAAGACAAAGGGGGGGGGGGTATAAGGTGGTAGGTCAGGGATCTAAAGGGATAAGACAATGGCCGAAAAAAATTGAATCAAATCCCCAATGATGATACACGAAATTACCCCTTCTATAGATTACAATAAGTGGTTGGAACTTTTGGAAAGTCAACTCAATTAACCAACCAATCAAAATTCAATAAAAGTCTCCAAAGTCTTAACCAAACGAATAAGAAATTGTTATTATAAAACTTTGGGAACTAATACAATTAACCCATTGTCCCCTCCCTTCCTGCTTCGTAGATGCTTATGTGTTTAATGATTATAAACAAATCGATCCAAACAAGTCCAAACAAACAACATTTGTTCAATTTATCTATCTATCTATCTTATTATTAACCAACATGTTAATTGTTAACTAGACTAGGGACTGCCCCCGGCCTAGCATCAACTTAAAATAATTCCAAGATTTAAAAAATCTTAAACATAAGATAGCTTAAAACAATCTCGGGATCTATGTAAAGCTTCCCTAATATTAAGAACTCTATTGGTTCCGTTCAGTAATACAAAAACAAATTAATACTTTATATAATAGGATAAGTCAGTGAATATTTAAGAAAATCATTTTGGATAAAATCCGTTTTGAATTTTAATCTTTTTATGATATGGTTGCTTCATCCAGTTGTATAAAGTAGTTGATTGTGATCCGATTCAGTTCTTCACTTTTGTAATAGTGTTTACATTTAAGTTTAGATTGTTTTTAAACCTTTTATCCCTTCCTTCCCTTCACGAGCATAGCAGATAGATACTAGGGCTACAGTAGTAATTAAAAATACCACTAGAGTCTTAAGAATTTAATGCTTAATGTTTGCCATGATGTAGAGGAAATTATCAGACAAATATGAAATAATAAAATGTTTCATTGATTAGTCACTTTTTAAAATGATAAAAGTCAAGGAGGGTGGGGACATTGGACTATTAAAGTTTTATGATCACGTTCCTTTATTTGTTGGCTTAAAATCTTTGGGTTAGTTTATTGAATCCTTAGCTGTATAGCTGATTTATTTGTCGCCTGTACTATGACTATATTGAATTAAAATTATCTTTTATAATAATTAAACTAACTTAATATCTATTTTCTAACCCATTTAAAAAAAAGTATCTTTCTATCTAAATATTTGTTTTGAAAATCTTGGGTAAACCACACACCTAAAAGATAATTAAAATGAAACCAAAACACATTAGAAACAAATTAACTTTGTTTGTAAAAGGTTATTACAAATAATTTAATTACTTATGTAGACCAAGTGTAATATGTTGGGATTTGTTTCGTGAAAAAAAACAAGGACGATTACACCCTAAATAACGAAGCTGTTTAAAGTTATAATCTTGACATAAAGAGATAAAATTAAATATAAATAGAAGAAATAAAGAATGAGAATAAGTAAGTTATAGATAAAGAGAAAGAATAGTTAGAAGGAATGGGAGTAAAAAAAACCTGACCTCATACAGGTAAGTATTATGACAACCAAACTCAGCTGTTCATCAACTTGGTCTTGGTTTTATTGTACTTTCAATGATATACTAGGTTATCCTTTTTGTTAAGCCTACTGTCAGAAAGAAAGATAATTTGATAAATAATAAAGTAAGATAATGATAGAGAGCCCTATTACAAAAGAACTAATTGTACAGTAGCCCCTATACTATAAAGAGATAAATGAAGAAGTTAATTAGATAGTAGCTGCATCTCTAAAACTCATATTAGCTTGTAGGTCGAGAATGTTACTTTTTGAGTGCTTTCTCCTTTTACTTATTGTGTTTAAGCCAGGCCAGGGTTAAACAGACAAATAAAGTTTCAATTCAAAAGCATACAGAAGGGCGTGTAGAGGGGTCTATTCGACCGCTTTCTGGCAGATTTAAGAAGGATGGATACGCCTTCTGGATCAAAGATCTTAAAGTAAAGGCTGAATCTTTGGTAAAATTTTCAGGGAAGGTTTATATTTGTCCTATCCTACTATATTTAATTTTGTAAAGATCTCGTAGTCAAATTATTAAGTGCGCCTATAAATATCATAATTTAGATTTTTATACATATGTGTCTCATTGTATCTTTTTTTATTTAATGTTATTTATGAAACCACACTTCACCTTTAATTCGAGAAGGATAATCTTTCCAATAGTTATGCCCCCCTTTATTCTTGGTTTTGGTGCACATCTAAACATTTTGTTCCGCTACCGAAAATTGTTTTGAGAATGCTCAACAGACTAGAATCATGTTAGATGTTTATTCAATGTGTAAAAAAAATACTAAGGGCCTCCAAAATTTTTGATGTTTGATCAAGAAAATTTTTACGTACAAGAATGATCAATAAGCATTGTTTTCCTTACTTTGAATATCCTTACATAATGTAAAGAACAATTGATACACATTTTTGTAAGCTTTAAATATAAAAATTCTTATATTGTAAAATTATTATTACAATCAGGGCGTAGGACAGCGGCATACACAGAGATACATCATTAGGGGTTGAAAGAAGTGGAAGGCAGGCCTTCCCTATGAAAAATTAACTACCTTACCCTTTATTCATATTTAATGATACTCATGTATATCATACAAACAGATAAATAAAGTAATGTTAAAAATTGACTTAAAGAATAATTTTTTTATTTTTATCATTACTGTTGTAATTTGTATTCATTAAAGCTGTTTTAATTGATGAAAACATTGACAAACTAAAACAGATTCTTTTGCAGAAATGGTTTTGGTTAAACACCAGTAGTTGCCTTATTACCTAGCTAACTAAACAGGGTGTAAAGATATACATGAAAAAAAAACTTTATATTCTAGATAAAAAGGGTAATGCTCTTGTAGATAATATTTTTTCTTTATTTTTTAATATAACCGATAAGAAAAATACATCAAATTTGTCTTTTGCTTAAAACTTAAAATGATCTTTTTTTGAGTATCTCTGACTGCCAGAGGGTGTAAAAAATTTGTAAAAACGTGTTGGTATATTATATCACAATGTTTCTACAAAATTGCAATATGTAATATATATTCTGAACAGCCAATCATTTAGATATTCTAGGGTCATATTCTATTATATTTAGTAGTAACACTTTTCTAAAAATCTCGGCAACTACTAAACCGATTGAGTTCTCCGTTTAAGAGAAGCCAAGCATATAATTGGTTTTATGCTACTTTATAATTTCAGAAAATCTGTTAAAACAATGAGAATACTTAACATGATTTTTATTTTACGTACTTATTTTCATTGATTTGCTACTCTTCTAAAATTGGCAAAACTGTATAAGCACCAAATATTTGTCGGTATTCTTTCAAAGGGGGTATTGAGGCGAAAAACTTTAGGTTTTTCAATACAGATTAATTATCCTTTAACCCTTACAGATCGGGCCCCTATTCCCACCTTAATAGATCGGGGGGGGGGGGGGTCATATTGACCCCCCCCCTCTATCTCGGCTTCTGTTACAGATAAAGACGTAAAATTTTTTTCTGGTGGTTTATGTGTATTTTTAGAGAAAATTACTTTTTCTAGTCATAGCGGTCAGGCCGCTCCTTAGCCGCTTTTTAGCGGCCAGCCGCTAAATTTTAAAACAGCTGTAGAGCGGCCAATTTTGCAGCTAGGATGACCACATTTTAGGACAAACTTTTATTTTTCATAACAAAAAAATTACTTTTTCTGATCATCGCCAAAAAACGGCAAATAACGGAAACCGCCATTTTCGGCGGTTACGGCGGTAAAACGGCGGTTCTCGGCGCCAATTAATATTTTTATCTGTTTATTATTACTCAAGGATTAACCAAAAAAATTTATAGGTCTCTAGCTGTAATAGAAGCCACGATATTCATGATATATGTCTGTAGTAAAAGCCGGACATAAATCGGTCATAAAGTCGGTCAGGGTGCGGTCAAACGGTCATAACACCACTTTTCTCATAAGGTCATTGATATCTCAGTATTCACCAAAAAAAAATTAGGTTTCTACCTTATATACAAAGTCATAATGTAGAAATTAAGATTTATTTAGAATTTTTTTTTAATTTTGGTGCTACCCAACCGACTTTGACCGGACACCACGACCGACACAGACCAGATATCCTAATAAAATCAACTCTTGCCGACGTATAATTACTAAACTTAAAGTGATCGCGAATTTAATTTTTCAAAATGCATTTTTGTTTACCTTTTCGTATTTTTAAAGTAATTTTCAAAGTATAATGCCTTAAAAGTTCAACTAAGTTAGAAAAAAATCAGTTTAAAATGCAAAGAGTATTTCCACATGAAAATAATGTTAAAATCTGTGCAAGAATTAAATTATGAAATAATAAGCTATTTCTTCGCTCACAGATAAAAACAAAAAAAACAATACTTAGGAAATATTTTTATAATACATCTCTAATAATATTTGTCTTCGAACTTTCTTTAAAATGTAATGAAAAAGTTTGGTTTATTTTATAAAATTATTGACCGAATTTCGGTATGCTTGAGCTGGTATAAAGACAATAGAAAAAGTGTTTAATTCTATAGAAAGAATGATATTTAAGAATTAAATTGTTTAAAAAGTAAAAATGTATTTTATTTGCTATATACTTCAGCAAAAAATTCAATCATTTTATTAAAGTTTTTCCATAAAAACAAACATTATTTTTTTTGTTCCAATGAAAAGTTATTGTAATTTGTCACACACACACACACACACACACACACACACGCACACACACACACATACCTTACATATCTTGCCACACACACGCACACACACACTATCGTAGTATAACACACACACACACTTAACGCACCACCCACGAACCCACTTGCTACATAAATAACCAGGGAATTAGAGGCATAAGACAATGGCCGATAAATTAATGGATATTTTCAATGAAAATATACACAAAATTACCCATTTTGTAAACAATATTTGGTGGTTTAAACATTTGGACACTCAAAGTAATAAACCAACCAATTAAAATTCTATGAAAGTCCCCAAAGTTAATTAGCCAACTAACAAAATGTCATTAACTTTGGGAACTAATGTAATAAAAAGCCAAATATCCATTTTCTCCCTGCATACAATTACGTACAGAAGGGTTGTACAGAAGGGTAGTTTTAAATGAAAAGATTTAACAATATCCTAATTTCAATGATGTGTCTACTAGATATTTAAAATATTAACTATTCTAAACCCTAAACGTATCGTATTTCGAGAAAATTTGGAAGGGAATTTAGAGATATGAAAATATTGAAATTGGGGAATATTAATTTACGTGTGCAAGAATTCTATTTCAAAAATAGGATATTTATTCCCCTCTCCCTTCGTTCAAAAATACATCCCTATTTCTATTTTTCTAAATATTCAAATTTCTTAATATTTATTTACGAAGTACTTCGTAAATAAATAGAAGATTTTGAAAAATAATAAATTTTTACGTTTTATATTTCTATTTCGAAATAAATCACGCAATCTTAAATTAAGTATGTTCGTTAAACAATTCCGAAATAAAATTTACTAGATATATTAGACTTTTAGGTTCTTTCTATGAAATTAATGTGATGACATAATTTCCTTACTCCAAAAAGTCTACCTGTTAAGAATACGACATTTTAGACGTCTTACTTTTTTCATTGCTTTTTTTACAGGGTAAAATAAAAATTCTTCCTAATATTAAAAAAGGATAATTTTGCATTACGTAAAAAAAGTATATAACGATAATGAAATATATTAAAGTTAACTTATAATAGTTTGTAATTGTATTTGTAACAATATATTTATAGATTCCCTGTTATTTGATATCATCCATTTCCGGTGTATGCTGTTATATCAGGGATAAATATATACACAAAAATTCCTCCAACAAATTTTTATTATTTACCGTGGTCAAAACATATTAAAAAATCTTATTTTAAAAAATGTAAATATAACGAAATAAATTATATTGAAGTTTCTAATTACCCATGTACATTTCTACCTCGTGCACCTCGTGCACACACACATAGTTCTTCAGTCCTTATTTGAATTTCAGAGTGTATTGACACGTCATACTACGCGTTAGTTAGATACAAAGAAAAGTGAAAAATAATAAAAAATTTAATATTCAATGTGAAAACTTCAAATGGAATTATATTAATACAATAAAATAAAGTGATAAATATTATTTGCATAGTTATAAAAAAAAGAAGAAAGAAACAAAGTCAAGTGTCAACACAAGAAGATCTAATTCTGTACTGTCGTCCGAAAAAAATTATTGTAGTCTATTGTTTTGTGTGAATGTCATAAGAGTACATACACGTCAAAATAATAGGCTATGTTTTCTATTTCGGAAGGCAGTACACATAATCATTTACTGTATATTAAGGTAAGGATTTTGTAATAATTTGTAAATATAAAGTGAAAAGTCTGTTCGTTATAACTTAATTATTCTTATTTTGCCTTTTGGTAATTTCAATTTTAAACGCACAGATTTTATACTGTGAATAATTCGGCAAGCTCCATACTTTGTTTTTAATTATGTTTATTTTTTATTTTTTTATATCGTTCCAAAATTACAAAGTATCGGGTGTGTTTTATCGATAAGTCTTAGTCTTACCTAAAAATATTGAGTCCCTGTGTTCGAAAAGAATTTCCGTGCATTTTTTTACGTCGTTCAGAACGGCTCGGCTCCACATTAGTTAAAAGTGAGTTTTTACAGTAATAATATGATTTAACGGTCTATTTCCTTAAATTAAACTTAAAAACCATATGTTACCAAATATACACACATCCGCAGCCGTATTTCTAGATTCGGCTCCGCGTTTTTTTGCGTTGAAACTCGTTTTTAAATGTACGCTCATATTAAACCTGATTATCAAGCTGTTTTTAAACAAATTTACTTACAATTTTGCTTTGACTCTTATATATTCGCATTCTGATAATTCAGTTCTGACATTAATGTCCGTATTTTTTTTACATTTTAACAACAAATTTTTATGTGACCTAATTATCCGATTGGTCTGATTTTTGGTTTACTGATGTTTGAATGTACAATAATATAAGCGAAGCGGCAAGTACGCATTTTTATTTTTTTCCATCACCCTTTAATTGAAATTCAAATTTATTTTTGGATATTTAGTATTTACTTTCATTTGATGTCCAACTTATTTACTCTAGAACCTCGAGCAAGAGACCATCCACGCATAAAGACACAAGACAAGTATGATTTGAGTAATGTTTTTGGCTTCGCTACTTATTGATTATTCATCCTTGTTAAATTAAATAACAATACTGCAAAAAAAATAAATATATCAATAAACAGTTTTTTGGGTTTTATTACAACATTTATTTTATAATGGTAATGATACAGATATTTAAAAAACACAAAATTATTTCATTAAATTATTTGTTTTACTTTTACTTCTACTTTATTTCTTTCCAACATAATTAATATGATAAACATATTTACAAAAATTATTTCACTTTTCCAGTTCCTTGGTTGCTGTCTTCTTGGTAACTTTTACCTGTCTATCCCAAAATGCTTGGGACTTCTTGGGGACTAGCTTGTTCATCTTCAAGAACATGATGGCGTGGATGGTGTCTTTCTCTAGGTTATAGCGCCTCGATGAGTAAACTAATTTGAGGTGTGAGAAAATTCTCTCACACCTCGCATTAGAAACAGGTAAGTTGTTGAAGTTGGTCATCAAACTGACAAGTCCAGGTGGATAACATATCTGCTCTGCAACATGTTCATACCTGGCAGTAAGCATCCTGTGGCTTGCGGTCATTGCTCCTTGTTTGTACAGTTTCTGGCGTTCTTCAACATCGAAATTCTTGGACTTAGATTTTTTGACTTTCGCAATTTCCTCCTTTATCTTAGCGACTTCACGTTGGTAACCGTATGTCAAGGCATGCAACTTGGATTCTTCTATATTATTCCAATCCTTCAGCCCAGCTTTCAGGTGTTTCTTCATGACGTCCAGGGGATCCTTCTGTTTGTCACGTTGTTCTTTCTTTTTCTTCTTGGCTGCTGCTTGAGCCTGAATTTCTTTGAACTCTTGTTGTTTGTTCCATAACATCTTTTGGATGGGTGTCATCATGCCTGTAATACATAAATATAATTAATAAAAATGATAATTGAATTATTTAACTAATGTTATTATTATTATCTATTTTAATTAATATTGTATATCTTTACCTGTGGGAGGTGCAGTTTCTGGAGATTCGTACTCGTCAGCTTCGGAATCCTCATTGTCGGCATCCGCATTAGCACTACGCAGGTCGGCCTCTTCATCTGCCTTTTCTTCAGGACTTAGGTTGGCTCTCAGTGAGATTCGGTGTAGCCGTTCACCCAACAACCTACAATTTTTGGGTGCTTGTTGTAAGATTGTTTTTGCTTCATCCTGTGTCACCGTAAAGCTTTGTGTGCCACTCGCAATCATTTCCAAATGACTGCGTGACAGGGGGTGTAGGTAGAGACAGACTTGCCAGCCTGCATTAGTACGGACAATCTTGTTAACTCTCAGGTGAAGGAACTTGAATACACGTCTAGCGAATAAGTTGCCAGGCATACTTGTCCGTAGGGTAAAGAACACCGTATCCAGCATGGTGAACATCTGGACGATTGTGGCCTCATGGGCTTGTGCGGGAATTGTCAGCATGGTATCCACACACTCCAACACTTGCAGGACTTCTCTGAGGGCAAGAACCTGGTCAGGTGTTGGCCACAGATTGTCAAACTTCTTGTTGACTAAAATAAAAATTAAAAATTAAAAATTAATTCTATTGATATATACAGTTCTAATTTTTAATTAAGGGAACGAGAGAAGAAATAATTTATTTAGTTTAAATTTTAATAAACTTCTATTTGTTACCTTTCTCTTTTGTTTAATTAAGGGACAGAGAGAAATTTAAGTTGGTAATTTTGTTAGTTTTAAATTGTTGTTTAAATTATAATTAACTTTTTTGGGTTTACCTTTCTGATCCTGCACGGATTTTTTCACCTTCTGAAGTAGTTGTTTGTTGTCAAACAACTCTAAGAACCGCTTTATCATGTTCATTCTGGAGCTCCATCTCGTCTCCACGTATCTGGTAAGCATACGTTGTCCACTCTCTACCAAAATGCGACGCAGCTTCTTGTTATTCATAATTTTACTGACCAGCTTTGCCAGGTTAATTATGGTTCTGTTGTACCCCTTCCCTTTCTAAAAAAATATAATATTTGTTAATTTTCACGTTTTTGTATAATTTATTATTTAACTTTTTAAGTTACTGTATAAGTTATTTAGTTGGTTCTATTAATCATTTAATTAATTTACTTACAACTTTGGCAGCCTGCTTCAACGCCAACTCCACTTGGTGGTTGAGGCAAACGCCTCCCACTATTAGTCCACATTTTTGCTCATCACATATCATTGTTTTCTGGATGTTCTCTTCCATTAGTTTCCCGAAATTTGTGATTGCTGAAAAGAAATAATTTAATAAATTAATATAATTTAGTTAAATGCATTTCGTGAAACTACCCCTGTAAATCATTAAATGTAATTCATTGAATTTTTTGGGAATGAATTTAATTTAACTTTACTTACCCTCTCTTTGTTGTGGATCTTTGATGGCGATGGACCTGTAGAAAATCGCACTTGATATGCCGCCATCGCCTTGTCTTGTTCCTGCCAGGGTTTCTTCACCTCCATCCTGACCCTCACCTTCGGCTTCTACAACACCATCCTCAACCTCATCTAAATCTTCTATAACCATATCCAACGGGATTTCATCTTCACTATCAGCCTCAGGTGTGTCTTCCTTATCACTATCATCATCATCATCACTGACTTCCTCATCTTCATCCTCATGGTTCATGTAACTTGTATACTCTGTGGGGGTTTTCCCGTGCTCTTCATTGAGTATCTTGACGGACTAAAGAATGAAAAATAAATTAATGATTTACTTTCTAATGGTATTGTTTTAGAATATTAATTCTCGTATTCATTCAAATATTCATCTAAAAAAACTGGTTTTATCTTACAATTGTACATTTTACATCCGCGGAAAGCCATTTAAAATACGATGCGAGAAAAAACTATTAAATAGTTATGATTTTATAATTATAATTTATAATTTTTCATTACCTTTACACAGTTGGCAGCCGAGTCGGATGTGGAGCTGAGAAGTTGATAATGCTCAAGCCCAAACCTTTTCAACAGTTCTTCGAAATATTCGTAGATGCTGCGGCCGGAAGCATCGGGTTTAGGCATCTAAACATAAGTAATTAATCAAATTATCATTTAGGTATTTGTGGTCATTCTAAATTTCTAAGAATTAATTTTAAACTTATACCTGTTCACAGGCGAGCAACAATTCTTTGGGACCGTCTGCATCGGTATAGTTTGCAGTTACTGAAAAATTAGTAATTCTTTTATATTATTCATAATAGTTTACTTTACTTTATTTAATTCAGGTTATGTAGCTGCTGCAGTTGTAATTGCATTAATAAATAATAATAGTTTATTTATTTTATTTAGGTTACCTGCAATGAAGTCGGTGTGGTGAACATTGCCGAAGTCGAAGGAAAGGTGCAAACCTGCGGAAACAAAGATAATATTGATTATAATTATTTGTTATTTAAAATAATTAAATATTAACATTTTTTCCGCAGGTGTGCACCTTTCCTTCGATTTCGGCAATGTACACACCCGCGGAAGTAAAGATAATTTAAATTAATTATTTGTTATTTCTTTCAGATTTTGAAATTATTTAGTAATGTTTTAGTTTATAAATTATAATACTTAATAGTTAATAGTTATTAATACCTTTATTTTCTAAAATCTTCTTGAAGGATTCCATGTAATACTTGTGCTGCCCCTGCAGCCAGTTATGAAGCTGTTTGCTGGTGGGTGCATCCTGCTTCTTGCCTTTCTCAAGTAAACCGACCTGCTTGGCGATGAGATGGTCAAAGGCATTGGCATCCTTATCCTTAAAGCGAATTTTTTAAAGTTAGTATGTTTTTCAACCTATTTTTAAAAAATACACTATTCTAACTGACATGAAGATATATTTCGATTTTAGCAATCATTTTCAATTCATTTTGTTTAAAAAAATATAGGTATGAGACATTAGATAACAGCAAATATGATCAAAAATATTAAACATACATTTACCTTAAAGCGAAGGAAACTTTCATTATTAACCAGTTTTCCTGTTATGTGGCGCAGCGCTTCTAGGGCAGTGGTGTATATTTTGACTTCATGGATAACTTCAGCATCTGCCTGGGCCTGTTGAAACTTCCTCTGAAAGCTGGCCAGGTTCACTCCCTTCCTATACTCTCGGTAAACATCTCTGTGGTCATTGATCCAGTGATGGGTAAACCTCCTAAACAGGTAAGCAATTAATATTATTTTTTTTAGCAAAGCTACTCTATAATTCACCTTGTCCGTCAGTATATATTTTTAATCAATGTTTATGAATACTTAATACCAGTGTTCTGGAGCCGGAGCCGGGAGCCGGGAGCAGCAACATTTTTTGTGGAGCCGGATCCGGAGCCGTATTTTTTGTTAAAAACGGCTCCGGCTCCGGACTAGGTAAAAATGATTTTTTAAAGTAATATTATAATTTGGCAACGGTCTATTTCCATATAATAAACTGAAAAACTATTGTTACTTAACAAATAGACACACATCCTTCTACTTTTATATAGCTTTAATCAAATAAAAGCAAAATATTTTATATTATTTATCTTATTTTATCAAATTCAATAATGAAAAAAAATTGATATATTAATTTTAAGGTAGGAGCCGGAGCCGGAGCTGGAGCCGGAGCCGGGAGCCGTATTTCCAAATACGGCTCCCCGGAGCCGGAGCCGCATCAAAATTATACGGCTCCGGCACGTTGCGTTAATACATCATGTTATTTTATGTCAACTTAATATTATTACCTAAGAAGGTTAGTTTCTTGCAGTATAAATTTCTCTCTTGCTTTTGGATCTGTGGGGTATTCTTTCACGTGGTATGTGCCATCCCAGGTATTGAAGTGACAGTATTTGCACCCCCGCCCCCACGGGGTCTTATGCTTACCCTTTCCAGGGTAGTTGGGGATCATGTAAGCATGATCTTCAAGCACTTTAACCAAGTAGACATAAACCTGAAGTAATTTTAATTTTATTAAACATTTTATTTAATAATCTCACACCTGTAACTCTTTTTTTAGTTGTGTTCCTTTCTTGACTTTTAGTTTTGGTTTCAAAAAGTGTCACTTTTGCCCCCCCCCCCCCTCTACATTTTATTATTATTTTTAGTATTTATGTTTGTACCTTATCACCATTACTATATGTTATCCTCTTCCCATCAAGAATTGCCCCCCCCCCCCCCTCTACATTTTATTATTATTTTTAGTATTTATGTTTGTACCTTATCACCATTACTATATGTTATCCTCTTCCCATCAAGGCGGTCATAGAGCGAGTGTGTGTCCCCTTGTACTGTACCCACGCAGTCTAGGTAATCAATAGAACAGTTAATTTAATATATAGGTAAAGTAAAACAAACTAGTATTCTAGAAATTTATGTATTTACGGTTGAGATTGTATGGTTATTAATTATAAATATAATATAATGTATTTTATTTAAGTACAGACACATAGACATCCTGTCAATTAAATTTTTAATGTTACTACCTATGTTATTGATATTAATTATACTAATTTAAGCTTACCTTTGATGAACATATGTTCCGTACTGTCACTGTTCATCTTGGGTTTATTCTTGGATCCTGCTTTACGGCCACCTCTCCCTTTTGGCTTTTCTCCAGCTGGGGATGACTGTGCTGAAGAAGGTGTGTCTCCAGCTGGTGTTGTAGGTGTGGCTGCGGCTTTAGGTGTGGCTGTTGTACTTGTAGGTGATGGAGACGGCGGCGGCGTTACGTTGAGTGGGCGCATTGGTGATGTATCTGGTGTTGTTTGTGAAGCTGGTTGTGGGCTTGCTGGTTTTGACCTTAAAATAATTAATTAATTAATTAATTAATATTATTTTTCCCTTGCCCTCTGGACAAAATATAAAAATTATTTGGCTACTTGTTTTTTTTACCTCGATTGGGGAGAAGGTTTGGGGGGTGAAGTTGGATTTTCAGGTTCTGGGCTTGCAGGTTTTGACCTTAAAAAAATAGCCTATTATTTTAATTATTAATTAATATTATTTTTCCCTTGCCCTCTGGACAAAATATAAAAATTATTTGGCTACTTGTTTTTTTTACCTCGATTGGGGAGAAGGTTTGGGGGGTGAAGTTGTTTTTTCAGGTTCTGGGCTTGCAGGTTTTGACCTTAAAAAAATAGCCTATTATTTTAATTATTAATTAATATTATTTTTCCCTTGCCCTCTGGACAAAATAAAAAAAAAAAATTATTTGGCTACTTGTTTTTTTTACCTCGATTGGGGAGAAGACTCTTTTCTTCTTTTCTTGACCCTTGGAGGTGAACACAACTTTAATATTATGCGCTTCCGTTGTGGATCAGCTATTTTTGACGCCACTGGAGTGCAACTGAAATTAAATAAATAAATAAATTTTCAATTTCTCTGGTTCTTTTTAGAACCCACCAAATTTACCAAATTTGGGATTATATTCTAAAAAAAAATGGCCTCTCTTGGTGTGTAGAGCACCGAGAGTTGCTGAACATGGAAGGAATTCGCCCCGGAGGATGGATTACTCAATGCGACCCAACCTAACCTGACCAAAAGTAAGTAAGGATATTTTTTTAACATTTACCTACCCTAAGATAAAAAGTTACTGTAAAAATACAAAGGAACCCACTACTTTTCATAATCCCATTTATTATAATTTTATTAGGGGTATGCATTTGAGCTTAATAGTAAATAAAAAGTAAAAATACGACGAAACCCACTAATTTTATAAGGGGTAGTTTCACGAAATGCATTTGAGCTTAATAAATAAAAAGTTACTGTAAAAATCCCATTTCTATACTTTTTTTAGCATGGGTAGATGCACTTCGTGAAACTACCCCTTTTAGTTTTTTTATAACATTATTAAATATAAAATGAAAATATTATTATTACCTAATGTTATCAATGGGGGTTATTTTTTTTGTGGGGGTCCCCAACCCCTCCTTTTCCTCCAACATTTCCGACCCTGGAGTGCAACTGAAAATTAAATAAATAAATAACATTTACCTACCCTAAGATAAAAAGTTACTGTAAAAATACAAAGGAACCCACTACTTTTCATAATCCCATTTATTATAATTTTATTAGGGGTATGCATTTGAGCTTAATAGTAAATAAAAAGTAAAAATACGACGAAACCCACTAATTTTATAAGGGGTAGTTTCACGAAATGCATTTGAGCTTAATAAATAAAAAGTTACTGTAAAAATCCCATTTCTATAATTTTTTTAGCATGGGTAGATGCACTTCGTGAAACTACCCCTTTTAGTTTTTTTATAACATTATTAAATATAAAATGAAAATATTATTATTACCTAATGTTATCACTGGGGGTTATTTTTTTTTTGGGGGACCCCAAACCCTCCTTTTCCTCCAACATATCAAGTTCAACCTCATCCAAAAAATCGGATATGCTTGCATCGTCGATCTTAGTCTTACGTTCACGCAAACTACGCGTAACTGAAGAGTCAGGCATAGCTTGGACAACCTCACTGTCAATATTAATAACATCCGAAACATCGGACATGTTGTCATCATCGTCACCTATAACTTTATTAGAGTCAGGCTCAGCCATTCTCTAACGATGTTGTAACTGAACTAAAACTAAAATAAAAAGATTAATATTAATTATGACTTTATGACTTTAAGCCTAAGGTGGTGAAAATGGCCAGGTTACCGCTTACATTGGATGATTGGGGGAAGAAAAGGGTTAACAACTTAACAGTAACTCCACCCATAATTTTATTTTTTGGAATAGTAAGGGATAAAATAAACACACATAAAAGAAAGTGTGGGGGGGGGGGGGTATAATCCGTATCCAATTACTACGAAGTACGAGGGAAATCATGGGATGTGTTGGAAAATATTTATATGACATGTAAGACTAAGAATTCTCCTAATTTCCCCTTGAGGAGGGGGGAGGATTTGATGCTTAATCTGCAGAAGGGGTAATTTAACACTTAATTTACCCTCCGTAAAAGATTAAAGATTAAAAGATTAAAGATTATTTGAAACCTGCCCCACCCCCCTTTTTCAACACTTCTTATTTGAATATAATTATATGTAATCTTTTTTTCTCCACCCATCATAACGTAATGGTTAGGAGGAGGGGGGGGGGGGGAACCAACAAGATTTAATTTGGATTTAATACGATGAAATTTTAGTAAATAAATTAGCCGTTAGAGGCTGAATATTTCAAATTGTTTTTCAATTTATACTTAAGTTTCATCATTCATTGGTAAGAAAAGTTAAAAATTATATTTCAAGTTTTAGAAACCTATTTTTAAGAAAAGTTACATTTGAGATGAATAGAATTAAAAAAGTATTCGGTAATGTAGACAAACAAAATTGCTTCATAGTTACATATTGGAAGTTACATAACATTCAAGGATTACCATCTTTATTGTCAGCTTGCTGTCACTTTATGAAGGCTTTTTGGCCAATTATAGAATAGATTGATGATAATGATATGATGAATATCTGTATCATTTCATATCTTTTAAAAACAAAGTTTTATACCAACGTTTTCTTTTTGGTTTGCTCAACAATTTTGGGGAATTTTGGGACTTGGTTGCTTCATTAAGTTGAGTGTAAAAACGTTTCAACTATTAATTGTTATTTACAAAAGGGGTAATTTTGTGCATCATCATTGGGAGTGTACATCAATTTATCGGCCATTATAATATAAGGTTATAATTTATAAAGGTGTCATATATATAAACCTTTCTTAAAAGTTAAAAAAAACTCTCTCCCGTCACCCAGCATTAGTGGAAAATTTTTATAAAGGAAAATTTAAATAAATAAAGGGATTATTCTTTGTATTTTTTTTTTGGGGGGGGGGTTATAATAAAGGTGTCGTCATATATATATTATGGAAAATTTTTATAAAGGAAAATTTAAATAAATAAAGGGATTATTCTTTGTATTTTTTTTTGGGGGGGGGGGGTTATATTCAAAATCTTCAACCCTTTCTTTTCATATAGCAACCCTTCTTAAATAGGGGAGGGGGGGGAGACTAGTGTAAAATAAACAGCCCATTGCCCTTCCCTTTTTTTGGGGGGGGGGACTATAAAGGTGTTACTTACATGTAAAACCCTTTTCCCCCACCCATATATGTTTGATGATATTGACCTCTAGGCTCTAAATGCGGATGCCACTTATTTTAAAGGGTATGTAAAGATAAAATTTTTTCATGCTATTAGACTATTAGTATTAACAAATTAAAAATCTTAACATTTTCTAAATAATAAATATCGAAGATTGATTTTACGGCATTAGGTTGGTTTATTCGAAGATTGATTTTACGGCATTAGGTTGGTTTATAAAGATAATTTACATTTTACATTTTACAAATTTGTAATTTAAAGTTAAATTGTAGGTTGGCGACGAACGAGAGATGGGCCAGCCAACTTCAAGTTACTTGGATACTAAGGGGAGAAGAAACGGCGGCGCAACCGCCGAAAACTGCCGAGAAAAGGCAAAATAAATTTCAGCGGCTTATCGGAAGGTAATGAGGAAATTACATTTTTGCATACAACCCCTTTATTTTAATGGCTTTCTCTACCTTTTGAACGCCTTTCTCTTTCTTTTAAATGCGTAATTAGTTTTTATATACGCATAAAATAAACTTATAAAGTTAATTATTTTTTAATATTTGATTTTGCAGTGTTTTTATACTTATATTGTGAACGTTTTGAAATTGAATTGAAATTGAATTATATCTGCATTTGCATTATGAAAAATACTAATTATTATTATTTATTACCTTAATAATTTATTTCAGTATAAATATCCGAATAATTAAATCTAGACCCAGCACTAAACGAAGGAGCCTGCGAATACTTGAACGACGTCAACGACTTGACCCAGGTATAATATATATTGAATTCTATTTATTTTTAGTTATTCCAAGTGTAATATAATGAATAAATAATCTTTATACTAAAGGATCTCGCTAACCGATGAACCGATCGGGTTCTCCTTTTTACCTTTTAATTTACCTTTTTAAAAGCGAAGCTTTTCTATAATTATGGTCGGTCCGTCCGATTTAGAAAGCGTAGCAACTCTATAATCATTACCAGAATGTCCGTACGTCCATTTTAAACATGTTGATTTTTCGTCCGAGATAGTTAGCTTTTATTCGTTAATTTTAGGCATGTTAGAATTGTCCTATCGATTTCAAACTTTGCATGATGTAGTTACGTACGATTTAGAAAGCGAAGCAACTCTATAATCATTACCAGAATGTCCGTAAATCCCTTTTAAACATGTTGATTTTTCTACTTTTATAACAACAAAATTTTATGTGATCTAATTATCCGTTTGATCTGGTTTTTGGTATATTGATTCCTTGGACAACAAAGAATAATATTATAAGCGAAGCAAGCAACTCTATAATTAAGTCCTAGAAATGTAAGTATAACCATAAACATTATCGGTTATCCTGTATGAAGCAGTTTTCCAATAAATTTACTTACAATTTTGCTTCGACTCTTATACTTTATATTTAAATTATTCACTTCAGACACTATACAAGTGTTAATGTCCGTTTGTCCTACCGTTTCAGTGCTTCGCTTTTATGGATGTTGTCATCGTTGTTTTAAGTATAGCTACTCTTTAGTTTAATTATATTACTGTAAAGTTTAAACTTTTTTAAAGTTAAACTGTCCGTTTGTATAAACTATAGGACTAAGTTAATAAATTTATTTAGTGTATAAGATTTAATTCATTAAGGTGTGGCTGTTGTAATACTTTAACACTCCTGCGTTTGTCCACTCCGACGTTTGGGACTCCTGCGTTTGTCCACTCCGACGTTTGGGACTCCTGCGTTTGTCCACTCCGACGTTTGGGACTTTGAAATAATAAATAAGATTTAATTTATTAAGGTGTGGCAGCTGTTCCTCCTGTTGCTGTTGATGATGGCCATGGACGAGATGATCGGGTTGTTCAACCAAGAGGACAAGGTATTATATATAATCATATTTTTATTATTACCTATTCCAAGTCTTATATATCTTGTACATATTAACCTAACCTAACCTGTACAGAAATACTTAAAATTAATATTTTAATTTAACACTCCTGCGTTTGTCCACTCCGACGTTTGGGACTCCTGCGTTTGTCCAGTCCCCTTACTTTGAAATAATAAATAAGATTTAATTCATTAAGGTGTGGCTGCCGTTCCTGTTGAACCCCAGCCTGATGGGCATCGTCGAGGCCATGGACGCCGTAATGCTCCAAGAGGACAAGGTATTATATATAATTGGGACTCCTGCGTTTGTCCAGTAACCTTACTTTGAAATAATAAATTCACCTTTTGGAATGAATTTAATCTGATTGCGTTGAGATATTTTATGATTTTGAAAAATTAACCATTTAAATTAATAGTAAATATCATACAGAATTGCTTACATGATTATTATAAAACAAGGATGAAAACATGCATAAAAGAGAAGCTCCAAAAAAATGCGTCAAAAAATCTAAGCTGGATCTTTAATTAAAATGTATTTTTTTTGGCTCTTTAATTAAAATGTATTTTTTTTGGCTTTTATGGAACTAATTGTAATCTACAGAAGGGAAAATCACTGGGGATGTACATCGATCTATCGACCACCCTCCTGAGAGATTTTAATTTTAATTTTGATTTAATTTATTAAGGTCATGCTCAACAGGTTGTCCAGCAGATGGGGAACCATAACAATGTTGGTGTTGCTCCGGGCCCGGCTCCCCATCAAGCACCACAGCCCCCGCCCCCCCCTCAACAACAGCCGGACCCCCCACAACAACCAGACCCCATTCCAAACCCCCCCCAACAGCCCCCCCAACAGCCCCCCCAACAGCCCCCCCCACAGCAAGAACCTCGTCGTGAGCGTGTCGTACCGGCTATTTTTAATTTAACAATAGGTGCGCACGCCACAGTCAATATCAACAATAATCAATTTGAATTCTATTTAAATTAATATTTATAATTTTGTAATATTATTTCATAATAGAATTCAAATTGATTATTGTTAATTTTGTAATATTATTTCAATTTGTATATACTATTTAACTATTTTTCTATTTTGTGGTGTTATCCCCCCCCCCCCCCCCCCCCGACTAAATGACTGGATTAGGTTAGGCTTTTCTCAAATTTATACCCCCCTCCCCCCCCCCCCCCCGACTAAATGACTGGATTAGGTTAGGCTAGGTTAGGTTATATGGCTAGGGGGCCGAGCGCCCGCGGTTATTTTTATTGGTGGGGGGGGGGATAAAAATTGTAAAAATCTATTTTGTATTTTCAAATTTTGTATATACTATTTTTGATATATTTATACTTTATTTACTAAATTTGCAGATTTTTTAAAGGGGTAGTTTCACGAAATGCATTTAAACTTAATATAGTGAACCGCATATTTTATCCTGGTTAAATGGGTAAACTACATTTATATGGCATATATTTGAAAAAATTTCAATTTTCTACCACATAGTTTTTAAAATGTCAAGACTTGAAAATCGTCTTTTTAAATTGCATATATCACAAAAAAGACAATTTTCAGGTCTTGATATTTTAAAAACTACGTGGTAGAAAATTGAATTCATTTCAAATATATGCCATATAAATGTAGTTTACCCATTTAACCAGGATAAAATATGCGGTTCACTAAATTAAGTTCAAATGCATTTCGTGAAACTACCCCTTTTCTTTAGTTTTAATTTTTTCATTTTCATTTAATTTTTTTTTCAATTTCATTGTTTCATTTTCATTTTTTAGTAGCAAATCTACTTTATATTTCTAAATGTAAATATGTCTGTCTGTCTGTCTGTCTGTCTGTTTTTTTTTCGTTTTTCAATTTCATTGTTTCATTTTGTATTTCATTCATTTCATATTCATATTCGTGATATTGTAAAAATAAATGTGATAAGAAACTCGAAATAATACACTTTTTTATTCATTCTTATGGTCGGTCCGTCCGATTTAGAAAGCGTAGCAACTCTATAATCATTACCAGAATGTCCGTACGTCCATTTTAAACATGTTGATTTTTCGTCCGAGATAGTTAGCTTTTATTCGTTAACGATGCAAGAAATAGCTATTGATAATTTTAAATACGTGGAACGCTTACCTAACCTACCTAAGTATATCAAATAACTATATCAAACGTCTCTCTTCCTTGGATACAAACGGCTGCGCCCCTAGCATTTAGAGGCTCTATATTCGAAGGGATATGAAAGGGCAGAAAAATAGCCTAAAACCATCTAAGGACCTATACGAAGCTGTACTGTAAAGGAGAACCATATAGGTTCAGTGGTTAGCGAGATCCTTAGCTACAGACAAACAGAGCTTACTTCTTTATAAGTTTACTAGCGGCTACGCCCCTAGAGGCCTCTAGTGGCACTTTAAATGTTTTTGTTTGTTAAAGTTAATACTATAGCTATTGATAATTTTAAATTTATGTCTTCAAAGTTAAAATAAGTACACAAATAATCACGGCAGAAACATAAGTATTTCGTAAACATATATTAATTAACGACCTAACTAAACTTTAACTATATCAAACGTCTCTCTAGCCTAAAACCATCTAAGGACCTATACGAAGCTGTACTGTAAAGGAGAACCATATAGGTTCAGTGGTTAGCGAGATCCTTAGCTACAGACAAACAGAGCTTACTTCTTTATAAGTTTACTAGCGGCTACGCCCCTAGAGGCCTCTAGTGGCACTTTAAATGTTTTTGTTTGTTAAAGTTAATACTATAGCTATTGATAATTTTAAATTTATGTCTTCAAAGTTAAAATAAGTACACAAATAATCACGGCAGAAACATAAGTATTTCGTAAACATATATTAATTAACGACCTAACTAAACTTTAACTATATCAAACGTCTCTCTAGCCTAAAACCATCTAAGGACCTATACGAAGCTGTACTGTAAAGGAGAACCATATAGGTTCAGTGGTTAGCGAGATCCTTAGCTACAGACAAACAGAGCTTACTTCTTCAATTATAATTCAAATTATAGAGCAGCATCGCAATTACAAATTAAATTAAATAAAAATAAGAAAATTATTTTTCATAGTTTTATTATTATAGCATATATATGTCAAGTTATTTATGTGGAATCTAACTAAATATTCACAGGAATACGATCTCAACTCAACGCAACATCAATGATCAATCGATAATGATCACAGACTCATCAGAGTCATCACCTTCACCTTCGCTCGCGCCACCTTCGTGTTCCAGAACTTCCAGGATGGCGTCAATATCGTCATCATCGGAAGATGGATTTACATCGCCGGAGATATCAGGATATTCGTCTTCATCTGATGATAGATCTACTGTGCCATCTAAATTAATCGCACGGTCATAGACAGCTAACGACTGGATAACGTCGTCACAGTAACCGTTGCATTTGGCTTCAAGTTGCTGCAGAACAAGTTCATTTTCTTCGCGTGTACGCTGAGAAGATGGAAGGGCTTGGTGAAGGAATTGGTATATACCAATTCCTTCACTAAATAGTCTGAGCGCCTCCATATTACGAACACTCTGAAACCCCGACCTGTAAAGCAGGTTAGATATATCTTTAAAATATCTGTGTAGGACCTGATAATGGGCGTACCATCCAGGCATCAGGTCGGGGTATAAAGCCGGTTCTGGATCTGTGCAGGTAAGAGTACGGGGGAAGTGAGGAACCAAGTCATCCATCATCACCGGCTTGCGCCTGCGCCCAACTCTGACTCTCTGTCCTTGTTCCGCCATAACGATAGCAAAAATAAAACAAATGTTCAAATGTTGTCACTTCAAAGGTCTGTAAGCAAATGAAATTTCAAGGAATCATTACCCCCTACAAATTTTTCTTTGTTGTTGGTTTCCAAGAAATTATTAAGATTTATAATATTCTAGATATCTTCAAATATGAAGTGTTGGGAATGGGATGTGTGAAATATTTTTAACAAGGATGACAATATCCATTAAAGCAAAACATTAACATAAATGCATAAGTATAATCAAAATTATAAGTAAGTATTCTGTCTATAAATTATATAAATACTAACATACTGACGTCTATAACCAACACAAATTATAGAAAAGCTTCGCTAATTCCTAGTATTTTGAATTTTCCATATGTTTTGTTTTGTTTTGTTTCTTGGGGGGGGGGGGGAACATTAACATAAATGCATAAGTATAATTATAAGTAAGTATTCTGTCTATAAATTATATAAAATAGTAATACTAACTGACGTCTATAACCAACACAAATTATAGAAAAGCTTCGCTAATTCCTATTTTCCATATGTTTTGAATTGTTAACTTATTTCTTGGGGGGGGGGGGAGGGGTCAATATTTGTATCGTAAGTTGTAACGGTCAACCTTCAAATAGGGGAGGGGTGAGACTACACTAGTATAATAAATTATAATCTTACCCACTCCCCAAGTTAAAAATTAATCGTGACCCCCCCCCCCTCTCATATATATAAACATAGTGAAAATGAAATTATAAGAATCCTTGTTACTCTATAATTAAGGTATGTCCATACGTCCCTCCGTCCGAGTCTTTTTACGGAAACACACTATATTGTTATATATAGAAAAAGATTGTTATAAATGTTTTATCACGTATTTTACAATTTTTTTGTCCATTTTCACCGCTCATTATGAATATGGGCGGAGTGGTAATGCGCGCTCCCCCCCCCCCCCCCAAAAAAAAAGGGGGAAAAACATAAATATTAGGAGGGGATAGGACAGTGGACAATAATAATAATCTATATTCTATCTTTATATATTTAGAGGTGTAATTTGTAAAAATCTCAAAATTTTTAACATTTTCTCCATGTAACCCCCTAAAATTGGGGTTGGTGTTGTATGTAATAAATATTAGGAGGTAATAGGATATCTGTTTAGCTCCCCCCCCCCCCAAAAAAAAAAGGGGGAAAAACATAAATATTAGGAGGGGATAGGACAGTTGACAATAATAATAATCAAAATGCTGAACTGATAAGAAATAAACAATTTTAAGTTTAGGCAAATTTAGGATTATGTAATTGTAAATTCAATTGTTTAAGTTTTAACGTTTTTCTATTAGCTTAATGCTTCAAAAGACAACCATACATTGTTCCAAATGGTCTATTTATTATTCATAATTTTAGAGCTTCGCTACTTATGTATGTTTTATTAGGTAGACATGTAAGAATTCTGCTAATTTCCCCTTTGAGGAGGGGGGGAGGATTTGATGCTTAATCTTTCATGTCCCACGGTCCACGGATAAAAAACAAATATATAATATCGTAACCAACCTGGTAATGGTATGGTAATAATTGGGATGGGGGGGGGGGGAGAAACAAGATTAAATTTGGATTTAATACGATGAAATTATAGTAAATAAATTAGCCGTTAGAGGGTAAATATTTCAAATTGTTCTTAAATTTATACTTTCATCATTCATTGGTAAGAAAAGTTAAAAATTATATTTCAAGTTTTAGAAACCTATTTTTAAGAAAAGTTACATTTGAGACGAATTGATTTCACAAAGTATTCGGTAATGTAGAAAACAAACAAAATTGCTTCAAAGTTACATATTGAAAGTTGGAATATAGATATCTTCAGTGATACTATATTCTCTTTATAACACTTTATGAAGGCTTTTTGGCCAATTATATTATAAATTGATGATAATATCTGATAATATCATTTCATATGTTTTAAGTTTTAAAAACATTCTTTCGCAAGGAAGGGAAATTTAAATTTTTTAAAAAGGGTCAACTAAATAACATGACACGGATATGAAGCAAAATTGTAAGTGAATTAGTTGGAAGACTCTAATTGCAATAAAACCTACTCTTTTTGAATAAAACAAATATACAAAGTTTTTACTTTTTAATTCGTTCGTTCTTTAAGACAGATAGCTATTTCTTTCATAGTTAAACGGCTCCTCGGGGCTAAAAAAACTGGTTTTAATAATCAAACGATTGTACATTTCTGTTCTGTCTATATATCATAGTTATCATTGAAAACCAAAGAATAAAATAATAGGATGTCTGTTAATCTCCACGGATAAAAAACAAATGAAAAAAATTATATTTGATTTGCAATAAAAACTACTCTTTTTCTGTTCTGTCTACTCTATATATGTCATAGTTATCATTGAAAACCAAAAAATAAAATAATAGGATGTCTGTTAATATCTCTCTACCAAGGATCTCAAATTGAAATCTGAATCTTGTTTTTATGGTAAATAAAATTAACATATCTTCGCTTAATCGCTGTACAATATTTTTTTTTTTGGGGGGGGGGGCGGGGAGGAAAAATTTATGTCACCTGATTAAGGAAGGGAAACTGGAAGGGTCAACTTAACTGAACTCACATGAGAAATATGAGATCTTCATACAGAACAATAATTTTCTATAATTAGGGTCAGTTTGTCCGTCGACTATTTGTCGACTATTCTGAACTATTTAAGTGTTATTATCCGTTTGTTATACAGTTTCAGAAATCGTTTTAATCTTACAGAACAATAGCTTTTTTATAATTAGGGCTGGTCAATCTCCGTAAGAAAGCGGATAGCTTTTTTCATTTCTGGTAATGTAGGCATTTGCTTCCTGTATCCGTTTGTCATAAAGTTTCAGTACTAGTTTTTATGGATGTTTTAATCCTTGTTAATATTCCCCAATATACAAGGTATATTGATAAAAGCGTTTTTTTTTTTTGGGGGGGGGGGAACATTTATGACCGCATAAAGCTAAGGGTCAACTCATGATACAGGAAATATGAGACCTTAGAGAACAAGGACAAAACGTTACAATTTACAAAACTAACTCCAATCCAAATAAAATAAAAATATTTATTTTCATTCTATTTAAGTCAACATAGTTTATTTATTTATTTAGATTATTTATTTCATTAAAGTAAAAAAAGTTATGATTATTGTTTTGTTAGTATGTTAGGTTAAATAATAAATTAGTACATATTACTTGAGTTAGAATGATTAATACATTATTTAATGGTTATTGGTGGTTTATTTTTTAACTTTTCTTTCACTTTATGATATTAGCAAGTTTGATATATGGTTGAGTTGAAATGTAGAAGACAGTAAGCAGGGTGGAGGGTTGGAGAATGTAGGGTGTTGGATCTTTGGAAGGTGGATTATTATAGAGTAGATACGCTGAAAGCCTGAAACAAAAAATCTTAAGTCTTAACAGCTATGTGAGGGAGAGGGGGGGGGTGGTAATTTATCTATCCTTTACAACCCTCTCACATACTCACACGACAATACAAATACACATAATAAATACTAGGATATGACAATGAAAGAAAAATCGAGATTTTTGGAATAAAGAAAGGGGAGAATAAATTATTTAAAAGTCTTATCTATTATACAAATTTTATATCTAAGTTTTCATATTTATTGAATTGTTTACAAGTAAAACTGATATGGTTCTGATATCGCAAAAACCAATCAACCAATATTATTTTTTTATAATTCATTCTAAAATAATAAAAAAAACTCATCAATATTTAATTTTTAAAGTTTTCATATTTATTGAATTGTTTAAAAGTAAAACTGATATGGTTCTGAGTTCTGATATCGCAAAAACCAATCAACCAATATTATTTTTTTTATAATTCATTCTATAAAAATAAAAAACTCATCAATATTTAATTTTAAAAAAAAATTGTATAAAAAGTAAAAAAAAACACTGAGAAAATATTAGGTGTAGAGGTTTCGTGTTCTTTCTAGACAGCCATATTGGCTATTTTTCCAAATTTTGACGGAACGAAAAAATTTATTGGAAAATATCAGTAAATATTAACTTTCAGGATCGTAAAAATTTAGAAAAGATTTTAATATTTATGTTTCATGTCTAAATTCAACCCTTTCCCTAATTATTATAAACGACTTTGGACAGTTAGAAAATAGGGGGAATATTAAAGAAATATTCACCCGTTAGTTTCAAATTTCCATCGTCAAAGATATATTGAATAGATTTCAAGTAGACATATGTCTGCCTAATTTATAAAGTTGTAAGCTTTTTTTATCTGTAGAGAAGAGACCGCTGAAACGATATGGTTCACTATTACAGTGAAGCTTCTTATAGTTTTTGGGAAAGGTTTTAGGCTATTTTATTTTTATTAAAAAAGTCGTTTGTTGGTTTTAAGCTATTTTTCTGCCCTTTTATAGAAAAATATAAATTTATTTAACAACTAACCCCCCAGGTAAAAATCTGAATGTGTGAGAAAGAAAAACAGAGAGAGAGGGAGAGAGAGAGAGAGAGAGAGAGAGAGAGAGAGAGAGAGAGAGAGAGAGAGAGAGAGGGGTTATACTCAACAAATGCCTATCTTAGAAAACGCTTATAATAAAAACTTTGGTTCATGGAAAGGATACAAATACAACAAAACCTGCAAACTTGTTTCCTTTCCATGACCTAAAACTTATAAATTATTTTGTGTTTTAAAGCTTATTTTGAATATCTACTATAAGTAGCCCTCTTTCTGTTTAAGTTAATAAATTATATTTAAGTAATACACACATCCTAAATATAAATTGTTAAAATAATGTAACAGGATGTCTGTATGTTTGTCTGTTCTAAAGGATCTTGCTAACAGCTGAACCAGTATGGTTCTCCTTTACAGGGTAGCTCGTCATAAGTTCTTGAAATGTTTATAACTATTTTGGAGGAGAATACCACCACCCTCCAAAACGATTTATACATTATACATTAAAAATTTTAATTTTTAAAATTTAAATTTTTTATGGAAGTTTGAAGCTTTTTTAGCAAGTAGTAATTATTGAGATAGGATGAGGATGCTATGTTACAATCGACAACTATAAATCAGCTGACCTTATATCCATATTTGGTAATATCTTTTTGATTATCCGTAAAAATCGTTTAATCTCCCCGTAAAAAGAAATTATAAACCTTTTTGGTTAGTTTGATATGTATGTAACAAAAGAATTTATTCTACTCTAAATTTGCAAGTAAACCTTAACAAAAAGATTGTTATTTGTCGATTTTGATAGGTTTTAAGATATGTATAATAAAACACAAAATACATCAATGTTTTCAAGGGAATAAATTCGTTTTTTTAAAGTTTGATTTATTTTAAAATGGGAAGTAATTAAGACTTAATTCTCAAAATAGTACTCTTAAAAAACATTAATCAGTGACATATATCAACTTTTTCCCAGCTTCGTGAACACTTTAAAAAGTCATGAAGTCACAACTCTCTATCATACCTACAAAAAAAATGACATTGAAAAAATAGAGGGGGGGGGTCAATATGACGCCCCCCCCCCCCGATCTGTAAGGGTTAAAATAACTTTAACACTAGTGGCTACCTCATTTTAAAAGTGTTGTATTTGTGGATGTAAGGTAAAGAGTTAGGTTAGAACTGTCATATTGATTTAAAACACAAGGTATTTCAAAGTAAATATTTTTGTTTTAATTTTTTTATAATACAAAGTAGAACGATGTCTATCCGTCTGTCCAGGTGTCTGTCAGTTTGAAGCTTAAGATCTCGGTAACTTCTGAACCGATTGGGCTCTAGTCTTTAGGTATTATAGTTATTGGTCTTACTGTGGTTTAAACTATTTTCTTAGAAGGGTAGGACACTCCTAGAAATATCACTACTGGTACAAGCAAAATTCTATTTCAATCTGCATGTTTAGCTTATAACTTAAAAGTGTAGTTTAAAAGCAAAATACATCTATTGCTCTTAAAACTTAATTGATTTATTATGAAACCCATATAATTAATTTAGATAAAAATATTCATTTTAATTTCTAAAATTAAATTTGATAGTGATGGCTTTATACTAAACTTTTCAAAATTCCTAGCAATTATAGGCGCAGCCACTAAAAAATTATAAAAATATTCCCTAGATAACAGTTATGAAAATACCACTGTCACATTTAAAATTTGATTCGCTTTGTTTATTATAATCAGATGATTTATACAAATTGTAATGTTTTAAATCCTTTACAGACCTACATACAAATTTCATAAAACCACTCCTGAAGGGAGTTAATAAATGGCCATTTTTATTACTTGCTTTGCAAAGGTCACGAAAATTCAGCCTAAAATAAATCATACATAGAGAGGTTTTAAGAAGAACTTCATAAAAGCAAAGTTGTTCAAAATTTAAAATAAATAATATTCTTGTCATGATTATGCGGCAACTCCTAGCGGGTGAAAATTGAACTTGAAATTTTCAAATCTAATTTTCTCAAAAACCCTCGCTGAAATATTTTGGTTTTACCTGGAATCATCATGGTTTTATGTCTATTTTCACCATACATAGGTCCCAGGGCTCGGCACTTACTTTTGTCTTGATTCAATTCTAGCCCACAGTGTGCTAATTTAAAAAGTAATTTTACATAACAGTGAAATGTTTATAGAATTGAAGAGGTTCTTGGGAATCCAGCTTAATTTTGTAACAAGCTATGAAAGTTGTGCTGCCAGTTATTAAAAGTTTTAGAAAGCTTTATATTGATCCAAAGATCATTTTAGATTTTATCCTTAGAGGGAAAACACAAAGCTAAATTAAAGGAAAGAAAACAAGAAAAAGATATAGTATTCATAAGTAACGAAGCACAGAAATAAATAAAGTAAAGGAATACGAACACTAAATTATAGCTGATTAAATTTTTGATTTATTTACGAGCGGATGGGTAAACTTTCTTTGTTGCTTTAACACCTCCTTATTTTGGAAGACAAATTAAAATTAAGAGGGGGGGGGGCATAATTTTTTTCACAAGCTAACCCCTGTGGGGGGTTCTAATTTTGTGGTGCTACCCAGTACTGAAAATAACCAAGCCTAACTTGACCTAAAGTAATAAACCAACATGCAATCTCTACAAAAACAATTCAGAAATCAATCTGAATTAGCAGTAGAGTCCATTCTATTTTACATCCCGGTTAGAGAGACAGACTCAATGAGTTTCAGAGTAGCCATGCTTATAAAAAAAACTACAATTTGTATAAATCATGTAGTTATAATAAACAAGGCGAATCAAATTTGAAATGTGACGTGTATTTTATTGATAGTAGGGGGTGGGGGTGAAGGGGCTACACATACACCCCCAAATGAATTTTTGTATTTTATTTAGTGTTCTTTAGGGAATATAGAAATATTATTTACATTCTTTAGAAGCGAAGCTACTCTATTAGTCTTAAATCTATTTAAATAATCGTTAAAGAGTAACTTTGTTTGCTGTTTTCTTACCCCCTACCTCCTATATTTTTACCCCGGGGTTCAAATTTACATTTGGAGTGGGGTGTTAATCCCCACTAATCTAAAAAAAAACAATTTGGTGAAAATGACAAAAAATTAGCAAACATTTTCAGTGGCTTCGAAGGATTGGGAGAGTATTGTATGGGGGGAGGGGAGTTATTTCGATATTTTTTAGTGGTTTCAAAGGTTTCCCTTTAAACCCCTACTTTTGAACGTCCCTACTATTAATAATTTTATTCTTTGTATGAATATTTGTTTGAAAGTGCTTTTTACGAGTTTATATGAAAGGGGTGAAATAAAAGAGTATATAGCTATAGACCAAAATAAAGTAGGTTTTTTTTGGTAAGATTTTGTAAGATTTTAATGACTCTGTGTTTGTGTAGCCATATTTTTTGGTGTTTGGACCTAAGTAGTCATGTAGTAGGACAATGACTAATAAACCGATTGAGTTCTTCAATTTAGGGAAGCATCACATAAGCCTCAGGGTGGTCATTTCAGAAAAATAGTATTAAAAAGTATGTAACAAACGGCACAGTTAAACACTTTCCTAAGGTGTATGTTTGGTAATAAATGGCACCTGTTTATAGGCTATGGTATTTACACATACACTCAGTATAAATATGTAAATTAAGACCATTTGAATCGGAGGCCCAAAGCCGTTTTTGCGATTCTAATTGACAATAATCAAAACATCTAGCATAATTCTAATAGAAAAATATGGGGAGTGGGAGGGCAAGAGGTTAATTTATAGCCTTGGGACTATCACATAATAATCAGGGTTTTGTATTAGGGTAGATTATCAAGATATTACTTTATATCCATGGGACCACAACAGAATTTAAAGGTTAATTTAAAGCCTTATTGCCATCACATAATTGTCAGGGTTATGTAACAAGGTATATCATTTGGAAGTAAAGAAATTCGTTTTATCAAAGATTTACATCTATCATTTTATGCATTTTTATCCCACGTCAATGTAGATAATTAAACTACCTTTATAAATAATCTTGTAAAATAGTGAAAGAGTCATTCTAAATTCATATTCTTTCAATTTGATACACCTTTAAAATGCTGTTATTCAGTTTTCTTTTAAAGTAGCCTATATTTTTTAGACCCCTTTTTATGTATAAGCAACTTTAAGAAAAGCAGCTTATCAGGAACAATTTTGTCCATATGTATCGCAGCAGTATATATATAGCTATTATGTATGGTACACAATTGATATTTGATATTTGAACGACCGTTTGTCCGTTAATTTGTCCCTTGAGACCAGCTTTCCTCTAAATTGATTTAATGGTAATTTTCATAGAAATATATCTACAGGCCTTATAATGTTTTAAAGAAAATTTTATATGTTTCTATCCCCCCAAAAAATAAAAGAATTTAACATTTTATAACCTATCTATATTTTCAATACTGTTATTGGGCAAGCACACTCAATATGAGATGAAATGGGTCCTTTGAAACCTGATGAGAAATTGAATTCATATAGAAGCATTAAAATTACATTAAGTTGCACATTTTTTTGCAAAGGTTAATCAGTATTTTATTATTCATTGGATAAAGGTATAATTAAAAAGTAGGGGGAGGAGGCTTTAATGATTCTTTTAAGGAAGGGTAAGTCAACAATCCCAAGAGAAATTCAAATAATATCCCCGCCCCAAAATTTGTTTTATTTTGATAATTTAAAGAAAAATTTAAATTAAGACTGCAACCCGACTAACCATTGGAGTGTGAAGGGCCCTTTTTTGAGGGTAGGGGGGTTTACAAAGTTTTAATTGTGGTTTTGGGTATCATCAACAAAAATTGGATGACTCAATTCACCAGCTTTCTCTAGATGTATTTACTTATTCCTATATTCATGTATTTAATGGTTATATTAACCCCTCTATAGTGTTAGGTTATATGTATTTCTTGGTTCTAAAGTAATTTTTATCCAATTGTGAGTTTAGTTTGGTCAGTATAAATCCTATATTGTAATTATATTCACATAATGGATGGCTATAATAAGAAAAAGTGTAGGACTAACCTTTTTAACCTCCCCACAAGGTTTCAACCGCACACCCTTCCCCCAACATGAATCCCTTTGCACGTCACTGGTTTCATGTTGATGTTATAATAGTACAAATGTCTAATTTGTTATTTGATGGTTAACCTTTATTCTCTTTCTCTTTCAAAAAATCCAAATAAAATCGCCTAAAACATTGCCTAGTACAACACGAAGTCAGCATGAAAATTTTGGGAGTCCAACCATATTAGAGATTTAGGGTAACTAACAGCCATAATCCATTATTTGAGAACAAGAATTTTCAAAAAATTTCAAGCACGTAATTTTAAAGTATTAGACAACCCCGAAACCCGCTTTAGGTGACGAAGGGCAGATGCCTGAAAAATTTAGAATTTATGTCCTTTTTATTTGTAGCGAAGCTACTTTTTAAATAGTACTTATCCAATGTCCATCTGTTAGTATGTTATTCAATAAGAAATTCTTCGGGTTAATTAAGTTAAACTAAAATTGCATCTACTAAATTTGTCTTTAAGATTATTTTATATTAGTGGTTGCGTTCCTGGACCCTAGTGGATCTACAATGGGAAAGAAATAGTCTAAAACCACCCTAAAGAAACATCAGGCTTCTTAGAGCCTAACTTTATCGGACCAGCCATTTCCGAGAACATTTGCCCAATAAAAACATTACAACTTGTTTAATTGATTGTTTAAATAGTCTAACAATATTCGGATGTAACATGGAATAAAACAGTTATAGAAAAACTCCGCAACTCGAAAATGTAAATTTCCAAAAAGCATATCAAATCTCGCTTCAAGTGCAAAAGAGCGACACATAATGTTTTCAAAGGTTATCATACAAACATGTTAAAATTGTTCTATCAAAATAAAAACCAGAAAATGTGCATATTTTTTGGGATTGACGGATATATAGGTAAACAAGCTTTTAAAAGCCTTATCATTGTCAGGTTTTAGGCTACTCATTCATTCACTAATAATCTTATTTGGTTTATATCGGCTTTTGATTGTACGATTTTTGTTTGGAAGTCCCGCCAAATCTACCTAGTAGTAAGTTGCATCTGTTGATATACCAAAGCATTTCCCCAATCTTTCTTCGTTATGACAAGCATCTGACAAAACAGAATTGTGTACACAACACAAGATTAGATGATTAAATACTCTACGCCGTTTTAAAAATTGTTTACAATATATAAACACTTTACTACATATATTGACAATATTCTTTTAAAAATTCAAACATTTAGGTAACAAATTGATCAAATAGTTTTCTTTTGTATTTTTAGTTGCGCATCTTTTGTATATTTATATTAGATTGTGCGTCCCTCCTGTCTTTCATTAACACTAACTTGTAACTTGCTATCCATTATCTAATGCAGTACGGTCTTTTTTTGTCTCTGGCTTAAGATTTGAACTCTTTATGTTTGGAACAGTTTTTTTCTAAAATTTTCTACTCTTAGAGTAGGAGACCCTAGATGCTAAGGGCGCAGCTGCTAGTTTGATTTATATCTTACAAGCGGTCACGCATCTAGAGGGATCTTGGGGCACTGAAGATGGAGGGATTTAGGCTATTTACTTTTCGTAATATATTTCTCTGTTCCGAATTTTGTTGTTAATTCAAGAAGGAATTTATATCAGCTGCGTTTTATATTGATAGTAGCGAAGCTTATATAAGGGTTATACATGTACGTGTAAGTCCGTCCGGGCATTTATCTTTAAATGAAACATAACCGTTGGACGAAGACAATTCTCCTTTACAGGAATATTATCGATATTATATTGAAATAGTGACTTATATGTATATTACTAGCGACTGCGCTCTAATATCTAGAGGCTCTGTATTAGAAGGTACCCAGAAAAGACAAACAATATCTTTAATTTAAAGAAAAAAATAGCCTAAAACCAACCCAGGGTCTATGTAAGCTTCCCTACAAATAAGAACTACATCGTATCAGTAGTTATCAAAATCTTATGCTACAGAATAAAAAAACCTTTCTACTTTATATAACAGGATATTAATAAAATGACTACATTTATTTTAAAATAAAATATATAATTATGCTATCTATAGATAATCGTCCTTGTTAGATATTGTATATGCTCAAAAGTGACATGTATTTGGGTTTCATTAAAAATCTATCTATTTTCTGTTGGCGGATTTTAGGCATAGCAAATCTATTGTAGTTTTTTTGAGTGGAAGGGAATGTTGACAAGGACTATACGTGCAAAAGTATCGCTGCCATAAAAAGAAAACTATTAGAATATTACACTTTTGTAGTGGTTTGGGGTAGGGTTAGACAATTAGGGCCTGTAATACATCAAATCTTAAAAGTACTAGTGGTGATTCCTATAACAAATACGCAGGATAGCTTAGCATTTCTATAATTCATTATCAAAAAATGAATTTATTTTTATTTTAAGGATTTTTAAAGCATATGAGCATTAAATTAAGTTAATAATTATTTGTTACTTTCTTTTATTTGCCAAGCTTCTGTAATTAGGGGTGTTAAAATATCTATCTTAATTTATTTGCAA
Organism: Acartia tonsa; assembly: GCF_053477335.1. Classification (NCBI taxonomy): domain Eukaryota; kingdom Metazoa; phylum Arthropoda; class Copepoda; order Calanoida; family Acartiidae; genus Acartia; species Acartia tonsa. The sequence continues at coordinate 28,075,243 of NC_137266.1, read as the reverse complement.
CAATAAGATGCAAACATCCTTGTTACCATTCTGCCCTACCCATGCAATTGTATGAAATTCAGGGAGAAAAAGGGCAATGCCAATTAATTGATTATAAATCCCATTCTTCCTTCTAATGTTAACAAGATTCAGAATTTAAAATATTGGTATTTAGAGCAATAATAATCATCTATTGTCTAATCCCTGTAGGCCCCAAAAATATTAGAATATTGTATAATAATGCTTGCTTGCGCTATTTAATGAAATTATAACATCCTTTATTACTTAGCAGCAGACAGGGACAATTATTATCAAACATGAAAGATTTTATCCAATATGAGCGGAGATTTTTAACATTACGGTTCTTTTTAAGTTAAAAAAGTCTAAATATAGTCTAAAGCTGAAATGTCTTCCTATATTATTCGGTAAATTTCTTTTCTGTTGTAATTTTTTTCAGATTAAATGTCTTTATCTTTTATAGATCATGATATCATTAGTTCAACTACAAAAGAAGATGCTTGAAATCTAACTATCTAAGCAGCTATCTTTCTTACTATATAGATAACTATCTATCTATCTATTTAACTATCTTTCTAACTCTTTATATAACTCTCTATCTAACTATCTATTTTACCATCTGTCTAACTAAATATCTAACTAGCTATTTAGATATATATCTAACTATCAATCTTTCTAACTATCTATCTAACTATGTGTTTCGGAACGCAATGCCTAGCCGTTCTCGAAATCTTATCTCGAAGCCCTCCGAATGACCAACATAGTGAAGTTTACGAATGTGTATTTATTACCATGAAAACAGTAAGTCTAAAACAAAAATATAAGAATTAATTACATAAAATTAATTGTTATTATTTTGTAACATCGAGGATGCGTGATTTTAATTTAATAAAAAATATGAATTTTCTAAAAAACTTAAAATTGGCACGAATCATATTAAATCGCATCAGAAATTGATAATTTTAGAATAAAATAATCAATAATATAAAAGTAAATATTTGTATATCAAAACTTAGCAGTTAAATGGTCTATTTGCTGAAAAATTAATGATTTAAATTTCTTCATAAAATTGTACCATTCTACGCTTATTTTCAAGAATTAAAAGATAAATTCTTACCACATATGATGTCAAACTAAGCAGGAAGGCTTATTTGAGATCTTCCACGGATTAGAGCGCATGTATATTCAAGCAATACATTATTTTCATTCACGTAGCTCCTCACATGGGAATCATCAAAGGAAAAGTGCGCGTCTTTTTTGTTTGTTTACAAGCCACGCGCCGAGATAGTTAGGAATGCCGCATAACACACTCATTCTCTGGGGAATTCTGGTGTAAGGAAAAAAGGGATTAATGGGTTCGAACTTGCCGGGGAATACAAGAAATACATACCGACACACACCCGTCTATTCACTGGGAATCGAACACAACACCTCATCTTTGCAATATACGTGCAGACAGTGTCCACGAGATCACAATCTCATAACGCATAAATTACAAGAGTTTAAATGTCATGGCCATAAGGCCTAAAATTAGTTATGGTAACTTACGAATACCACGATAACTCAAACTGCCTCAGCTACCACATAAGGACAGGAATAAGGAATGGGAAAAGCATTCAACATTCATGAATTGCACATTTACCACTCACACATCTCATTATATCATGGCCTCATAATCTCAATAAAATTAGAATTACAGACCATGTAATTGCGAATACATGAATTAATAATTATTAGTACCTAAACTTCGATTAGGTACCTACATAATAAAATAGGTAAATGATTTTTATACTAAAAATCGCATCGATAATTAAATAATCAACTCAAACTTTTTTCATCAAAAGAAAGAAAGATTAAATAATAACATTTCTTCTACTAAATCTTTTTGCTAGAAAAGAAAAGTAAAATTGCATAAAAACTTTTCAATAATTAGAATTTTTCTCCGACAGAAAAATAACTTGCTTACATCTAAACATTTTTCAGATAAGATAAGTAAGATCCTTAAATCTAAACATGTTTTAATAAAATAGATACTTAAATCTAAATAACATATGACTGTAAAAAAATCATCAAACTTCGGAAAATTAAAATCTCATAATTTTAAATCTTCGTGAATCAAAATTGCGTAAAATTAAAATTGCAATTGAAATATGCAAATTAAATTTACCAAATAAAACAAAAGCTCAATATAAGAAAAGAACTTCTCTAAAATGCTGAATCTGCAATTTCTCTCTGTTTTAAGAAGAAAGCAATGTATACATATTCATACAGTCATAATTAAAGGCAATTTGGGCCTCAGTTAGAATGAATCCCTCAAGATACAAACTAACAATATCCATCAAATATTAATAAATGCCATGTTCCAGCTATCCTGTTGGACGTTATGACTTTCCATCACAACTTTTGATACTGCATAATTTCTAACAGGATTTCTGGCGCAGGGCTGCATCAACTGAAACAAACATAATTAGTGATGTTTAATTCAAATCAAAATAAAAAGAATCATGAAATAATTCAGAGAAACTTTTAAAATCATCAATCAAAGCAATCAAATAAAATATTTTATGCTTTAGTTTTGCCGTTTTGCGTCATGCCTGGCCGAGGAAACAGAGCTTAGGTACGGCGTAAAGCGGTCTTATTAAGCTTAACTCTACGAAAATCAAAGAATCTACTTAATTCATCGCGAAAAAAATCTGCATTTTTTCTTTAGGTACATCAGTTCAAAGGTAAATAGTAATGAATTTAATATGCATGTAATATTAAATTATTTATGTGATTGTAATAAATCTTAAAGAAATATTTAAATGATGTAAAAATCTCATTTTGTTAATTTCTTATCATATCAAATTTCAATCCAACAAGGATAAAAATGTTTATATCTGCGTAGGTACCTAGGAAATTTTCCTCGAAAAAAATCCCAGGTCTCGGAAAGACTTAAATCATTGAAAGAACTTGCGGAAACGTATAAAAACTTAAGTTTGCATTTCAAATAAAAAAATCTTGCATCGATTTGAAAGTTTAAACGAAATTGTATCAAAAATTGCATTTTTTGTCTTTCGAAAAAAATCTGATAAATCTACCGAAAAAATAAAAATTCAAAGTTAAACAAGAACGATACTTATACTAAACTTTGGGTAGATCAATCTTCAGAAGACGTCTAGCGGAAGTCTCGTTATCTGTGGCGGCTGCGTCGTCTGATAATTTGTATTTGGCAACCACGGTCCTTCCACCTGGGCGCACTTCTTGAACTCGTCCCAGTCTAAACTTCTTCATCAAACTTGTGCTGTCATCAACAAGCACCACATCTCCTGGCTCGAGCAGCACCTTGTTGCGGCGCCACTTGATGGACTTTAACAGCTCGGGCATGAGCTGCTCCTTGTACACCTGATGGAATTGCCTGGTCAACTCCTCCAAGTTCTCCAACCTCCTGGTAATCGGCTCCTTGCAACCGGTTTCAAACGTACAGATTGCATCATTTGTCCTGCCTCCAAGCAAATCAGCAGGTGAAATTATTCTCCAGGTATTGACGTCTTCTCCTGCAGTGGCATACGTCAATGGTTTTGAATTCAGCACTCTAGCTGTCTCAGCACACAACACCAGTAAATCATTGAAGGTTACGGTAGCTCCGGCCAACTTTTTGTTCAACACCCGCTTGACCAGCCCAACCTGTCTCTCCACAGTGCCAACGAACGAATGTGCAGCTGTGGGCACAAGATGCCATTCAAAATGCATCCTGGTATCCTTCAAAAGTTCATCTAGAATGCGTTTGGTACCACGATCAGTAGTAACCCTTCTAGGCATGTTGTAAAACGCCTGAAGTTTTCTCAAGCCGACCAGCACGGCTTCAGTTGAATAATCGGTCAAAACATCAATAAACACAGCCTGTGTAAATCTACAAGCTACTATCGACAACCAGACTTTGTACTTTGTCTTGGTATTCCTGGTGCCAACGCCAGGTTTCACAACTTCTATGGGCCCCGCAAGGTCCATGTGCACCTCTTGGAAGGGCACTGACGGCTCCACACGGTCTGGCAGGATATTAGCCATTGCGGGACTCGAACGCTTGGCATACTCAATGGAGCATGCAGCACAATTCTTGACCACTTTCATAGCCTCCATACGGCCATGTGTGATCCAAGCATACCTTCGGCTTTGCGCCAATGTCTTACGATGGCCTCCATGTCCCAGCTCATCGTGAGACTGTTGGAGGATGAGCTTTGCCAGCCTGTTGTGGCGGCTAAGCAAGACAACACCTGGGCTGTCCTTCATAACTTTCCTGGGGCCTCCAGCTGCGGCCTCAAGAGCTTCATCACCTCTGGCGGCCATTTTCAGTATTGTAAATGTCCGAAGAGGAAAACATCCATCATGACCCACTATGGGCCAACAAACCTGGACTTTGTGATGATACGGTTGAAGAGAATCGAATTTCCCCTCGGCGTCCATGGTCATCTCCTTCTCTTGGTTGAAGGATGTCAAAAACAGGTCACAAACAGAATCCAAGTAAGTGTTTGTGAAAGTATAGTTCTCATAATACCTAGAACTATCATTGTTGCTACCACCATCCTCATTTGTTGCAACACCACGTTTCTTAACAAGTAACAACTTGAAAAGGTTGGCAGCCTTAAGAACTGCGGATACAGTCCTTCTTGCCTGCCTGTAGGTCCTCCTTGCCAGCGACCTCCAGAAATCATTGTCCACCATTTGTGTGAACATTACCTTGAGCTTCGCCATCTTTGGATTAAGCTCACTCTCAGGAATAGATGCGTTAACCTCACCCGCCGTTTTAACGGGCCACTGGTCCTGTTCCAGGCGCAACCAGCTTGGACCTTCCTGGTATGTAGATCCAGGTTGTACATCTTCAATTGTACACAAACCTCGCGTAGCTAAATCCGCAATGTTGTGTTGGGTTGGAACCCATCTCCAATCTTCAGGGCTCGTCAACTGTTGTATCTCAGAAACACGATGACTGTTGAAAACATTTAGCATAACACTGTCACTGGATAACTGCGCCAGGGCACAGCTGCTATCACTAAAAAATACTTTGCCAGAGATGCTGAACGGTAGAGCTCTGACAACTGTATCCACAAGCCTTGCCAAGATTAGGCAAGATAGCATTTCTAACCTTGGTATAGACTCTATCTTAACTGGTGCGACACGTGACTTGGCGCAACACAAAACTACATCAAAACCTCCAGAAACTGGCCATCTCAGGTAGGTGATGGCTGCATAGGCTGAACTTGATGCATCACAGAAACCAATTACCATTGGAAGCCCCAATGGCTTATCAGGAACCATCGAACGTCTGAACGACACATTTCCAAGTGCCGCTCTGTCCTGGAGGCTGCTCACGAACTCTGACCTCAAATCTCCAGGTATGGAATCATCCCAGTCGCATCCATGTATGCAAACTGAGCGCAGACATAGCTTGGATTTAAGCAGCAATGGTGCTGCGAGACCCAATGGGTCATATAACTGTTGTACGATTCTCCAAACTTCTCGTTTAGTTATCGCCTCAGGTAGACTTCTCCAGAGATCCTCCAAATCCAGGTCTTCTAGTAACTTTCTACCCTTTATCTTCGCGCCGTGGTTGGCTCTGACAGGCAAGAACAATATATTCTGTTTTGGGACCCAAACAATGCCCAAAAATTTCACACTGTCAACATCATCTCCAGAATAAATAACAGATTTAAATCTGAAATTTCCAGGTTCAATCATCTGCTCCAGCTCTCGGACCAGCTGGACAGCTTCAGGTTTACTGTTATGACCGCTTAAACAGTCATCCACGTAAGTACAAGTCTCCAATTTGACAGAAGGAGGATCTTGATACAACACAAATTCAGATCTGAGTGGCTGCTGAACATCTCTCCACACATCTTGATGGGCTACAACATCAGAACCTCTAATCTTCTCAGATCCATAAACATCTTGAACATCCTGCAGGGATCTTCCACCAAAAATACGACCAGTGAGTCTGAGGGCGGTCACGGCCATATCGCCGGCGAGGGCCTCACCAAAATTAACAGTTCTGGTGAGGTAAACCTCCGGCTCTCCATCAACTGTATCAGCAAAAAATACACGTTTCAGCTGAGAATCTTCATAGGTAGCTAACAAACTGTTATAAAACTTCTGGATGTCAGCCACAAGTGCACACTTGTAGCTTCTGAACCGAATAAGATTATGCATCAGGGAATATAATGGAACTGGCCCGTCCATCATTATACTGTTGAGACTGAGCCCCTTGCAGCAGAGGCTAGAGTTGGCGCATATCCTCAACGGCGTGGAAATACTTTCTTTATATGCGCAGACCAGGCTCGAATAATACACAGGCCCAGTATAAGACAAGTCTTCTGGCGACGCTTTTGTATACACGCCACGAGAAACAGCTTCATTGAACACTTGGCAGAAAGTATTGTATTCGCCTTTTTTGACCATTCTCTGCCGGTCACGCAGGCAAATCTTGTACGCCTGCTCTGAGTTATCAAACAACACACTTGGCGGCGTCTTATAAGGATATGAAGCCGTCCAGATACGGCTCTCAAGATCCAGTGTCAAACCTTCTTCAATCAGCTGCCGCTTACGCACGTCCAAGGCGGACTGCCCGGCGGCAATGGCGGCGCAATGGCGGCAGTTCTTACAGCCGCTGCACATTGATGGCGGCTGTATCCCCAAACTTTCTGTGGAAAGGAACTCCATCTTGCTGACCTCTAGCTTAGTAGCTTTACAAGCGACAGGATTAGCAACAGTCCTGCCGTCCGCAGACACAACTAGATAACCTGTACCAAATAAGCTTCTGTACAGTCTAGAATCACCAACCATTTTATCTGCACACGGGAACATAGCTGGTGTCAGATGACCGATAAGCACGTCTATCTTACCGTCAACCATAGAGAAATTATCAGGCTTCATATCAAAAATTTCGGCGGCGGCTGCAGGATTAATAGAACGTAACCCTTCCTCAGTACCAATGCTGGGCACTACCGCTGCCTCCAGAATATGGCAATTCCGGTTGCGGTCAACCAAGCAGATTTTAACTGTAGGACATGCTTGGCTCTTTCCATCTGCCAAAGAAATAGTAGCTGTGCGACCAGTTGATGGCAACTCTAACTTCTTGGCGATACTTCTAGAAATCAATGTGAGATTTGCTCCAGAATCCCACATTGCATTGACGGTGACTTGGCGATTGTCAGCCGCCACAGCTGGCAGCTGCTGCAACATCAGCATATAATTATTCTTGCTAAACAACTGTGATTCATAAACTGCCGCAACTTGTCCACCAGCAACAGACTCATGTAATAAACTATTATGAGGCTGGTTGCAGCTGTCTATGGTACAGCTGCCAAGTCTATCGGCCTTAGGGCAATCAGCAACCCTGTGCCCCTTTTGCAAGCACAACAAACAGGCACCAATTTTCTTGATAAAGTTTTTACGTTCAGGAACAGACAAATCCCTAAACTTGGAACACTTAAACAACAAGTGTTCAGAACTGCAACCTTCCGACGGGCAAGGCTGTTTCTTCTTGGTCTTTGCTGGAGACCCAGGTTTACCTACGGCTGTAGCAGCTGCCGCAGGATTACCCTTCTTCTTAGAGGGGGTGTCTGTATCAGTCGAGCACCTCATTAAAATGGCGCCCCTCTGCTCCTCAATAATCTGCAACAACTTTGGCACGTTTGGGACATCCATTGAGCCCAACGCCAAATTAAGCTTGTCTTGAAAATCTCGGGGTAACTTCTTGGATAACATCTCCAGAAGGATCACGGTCAACCACTGGCTGGTGGTAACCTCATCATCTTCATCATCTTTAGTCAGCTGCTCCAGCTGGCTAACTGCACCACCAAACTCTGCTAACACAGTCACAATCTGGTTGGAGTCCGACGGTTTAGACTTCTTCTCCCATTGGTTGAAAAGGCAGAGCATTTGACGTGTCTTAGACTTGAAACGCGAGTCAAGGTAAGCCCACTGAGATTCATGCGATTGAATCTGAGTTAATTGGAGCCTCAGCTCTTTATTTTTACAGACCTTCTCACTGCTCAACAATAACTGTAAATATGACGGGTCCTGTCCTACAGTAAGCTTTTTAAAATTGTCTTTGAAACTTACGTAAGATGCTTCCTGGCCGTCAAAGGAGGGAAGAAGACGTTCGTCGACACGATTCATATATCCTGGCGTGAACATAGAACCGGTGCCGAACTGTGGTGTGCCAAACGGTGACACAAATGGCGATGCTGTCGAGGCACCCGCCGTCGTTGTGGGTGGCTTCATAGGTTCAAGCTTAACCTCAGCCAATCGTTTCATCAAAGCAGACAAAGTGTTTATAATTGGTTCTGGCAAGGGAAAGTATGACCCTTTAATAACTTTCACAATCTTCAAGCATCGATCATATAGTTCAGCCTTATGGTCAGGCAAATTATCACCAACTAAATCAACAACACTTTGAATGTCACTAAGCTCTTCTATGGCATCAAGAGCATCCTTCAAAGCACTATAGTCTTTTTGCACAGTAACTATATCAGAATAAATGTCACTAAACTCATCAAGCTCTTGGATTCTCAAACCAAGCTTGCTAAAACCGACCATGATGCTGTCGAATGTCTCGAACTTGTCATGGACAAGGATTGACTCCTTAGTGAAATGTCTAACATCAAGTTCTGAAGAATCACTGACCAACTTCATCACTCTACTTAGTTCACTGGTTAGGGCCTCAACGGCTGGGCGCAGCCGCTTTCCCAATTGATCACCTTTATTCTTTTTAGGACCCATGATTGTCACTAAAGTTAACTGTACTGATTATGACTATAATAATGTGTGGTAAGGTATCACAACCAACACATTCACAAAACTTCACAGATTCTTCTTAGCTGCATCTGTTCTGTCTTGTTTTCATTGTTTCGGAACGCAATGCCTAGCCGTTCTCGAAATCTTATCTCGAAGCCCTCCGAATGACCATCATAGTGAAGTTTACGAATGTGTATTTATTACCATGAAAACAGTAAGTCTAAAACAAAAATATAAGAATTAATTACATAAAATTAATTGTTATTATTTTGTAACATCGAGGATGCGTGATTTTAATTTAATAAAAAATATGAATTTTCTAAAAAACTTAAAATTGGCACGAATCATATTAAATCGCATCAGAAATTGATAATTTTAGAATAAAATAATCAATAATATAAAAGTAAATATTCGTATATCAAAACTTAGCAGTTAAATGGTCTATTTGCTGAAAAATTAATGATTTAAATTTCTTCATAAAATTGTACCATTCTACGCTTATTTTCAAGAATTAAAAGATAAATTCTTACCACATATGATGTCAAACTAAGCAGGAAGGCTTATTTGAGATCTTCCACGGATTAGAGCGCATGTATATTCAAGCAATACATTATTTTCATTCACGTAGCTCCTCACATGGGAATCATCAAAGGAAAAGTGCGCGTCTTTTTTGTTTGTTTACAAGCCACGCGCCGAGATAGTTAGGAATGCCGCATAACACACTCATTCTCTGGGGAATTCTGGTGTAAGGAAAAAAGGGATTAATGGGTTCGAACTTGCCGGGGAATACAAGAAATACATACCGACACACTATGTATATCTCTATCTACATCATAAGTAATGATACTACATAAAGGCCCATTTATTGTTAATTATTGTATAAAGATCAATTATGAGTAAATGGATAAGTAAATCAAATAATATTGGTTATTAGTTATTTAACAACTTTTTCTTTAAAAATATTAGGTCAAATATTTCTAATATTTCCTGTTTTATAGCCTAAAATCGTAAATGGATTTTTGTAAACTTCCCTGAAATGTGGGGAACGACGCGTCAAGCTTTTTAAAAGATTTTAGCTGACATACATAATTCCTGTTTTAATTTTGAAAATTGAATAAACATTGAATATTATTTGAAAATTGTTCAAACATCCTAAATTTGTTAGGTTTTTGAATCTCAAGGTGGAAACATCTCCAAAGTTGAAGTGAATTAAACCTGTCTATTATATAAGTTTATGATGGATCTATAAGGTTTAATATTCCCTATACAAATTTACCCCCAACTTATTAAATTTATTTTTAAAGAGAAAGTTATTTGTTTCCTTTTTTTCCAAGCTTGTATTTTTTTCCTCAGTTATCTTTTTTTTATATAAAATTTTGTTCTAGCTATACACCCCTGCTAATTATTTCACATACCCCTTCCCCACCTCCTCTTTTAAAAAAACCATCCCCCTACCAACATAGACAAATAATATCAAAATGGATTGTGATGGTGAAAACACAAACCCAACGGTGATTACTCTCCAAGCTGAAATAAAATCTTTATCCAGTGAAGTGAAAAAACTATCTAAATCATTACAAGAAACCCAAAATTTAGTTAAAACATTACTAGAAAACGGTAAGGTTAGTGATATTTCAGCTGAAGTTAAAAACATTAAGCAATTACTTGACATTGACAAAAAGCCAACACCAAATCTAAACCTAAACAGTCACAACCCATCCCCTGATCTTGCCAAAATTGGACGCTCTGTTCATATTGGCAATATAGGTTCTGTCATTAATGTCAACTCCAACACATGGATGTACAAAGACAGCCACTGGGACCAAATTGCAGCTCTATTTAGTAATAATGCTGGAATTGTCAAAATCCAACAGCTGCGCCACAAGCAGTACAATGGAAAGCTTGTCTTTCCAGTCAATGTGTTCTATGCATCTGAAGGACACAGAAAAAGCGCTCTGACAGCTCTGAAATCCCATTGTGAAGCCAATGGAGTTTCCATGCCATCCTGTCAGTTTGCCCTGGCCTCCTATCCAGAACTGCAACACAAGGTTAGGCTTGTGACACAAACATTGCACGAAGCTAAACACCATGGTTTGGTCCAATCCTACTCCATCACAAACTTCACCACAATCAAAGGCGGCACTCTCATTCCCCTTTACCAATTCAAATCACATGGAATCTGGTCAAAAACCAAAGATGCTGCATCTGTGGCAGTGTTCAGTGCTGAGAATGCTCCTGGCATGGCTGATACATTGAAAACAGAAAGAGGCCTTTACCTGAAAGAAGCAATATTCCAACATATCGATGACACTATCCCACAATACCTCCCCCCTCCTCCACCCCCAAAACCAACGCTTAAGGACATGCTGCCAGAATCTATCAAATCTCCTCAATCTAAATCTCCATCTAAACGCTCTATGAATCAGGATTCTCAAGATTTTATATCAAATAAAATCATGAGAAAAGACTCGCAGGTATCCATCAACACACACACATCCTCCCATCAAAATCAGGATTCTCAGGATTTTATTTCAAATAAAATCATGAGAAAAGACACACAGGTTTACATCAACACACACACATCCTCCCATCAAAACCACACTCCCCTACCCCCTGCACCTGTAGCACACGGAGATTACAGCCTGCCCCATATAAGTAATACCTCAGAATTCCCCCCCTTCCCCCCTCCAAACTTTCCAACCCCTCTCCTAAATCCCTCATATTGTTTTGATCAAGGAAGCAATTTAAATACAATGGTCTAAACTAAACCCCCAGGATGAATATATACAATGCAACTACAAAACATAAACTCTCTACAAGTGTCTTATCCCTGATTGAACTAATGTCTTTTATTGTAGCCTTCTAGTTTCTATGATCAATAAAAACGAAGATTTTCTACAATTAGGCCAACATGTCCGTACATACGTCTGCAATCCTGGCCGTCCGACCGCAAGCAATGGATTACATTTAAAATGTGCTGAACTCAATCTTTTTTTTACATCAATTCTACTTATACAATCGTTCTTGAATTTTCAATATATTATTCTAAGAAAAACAAAGAAGTTAATTATCAATTTTTTTAAACAAAGTATTTTGAAAAAGTTACTGCATCTTGCAACAAAGTAAGTACTATAACGCTCAGATCTATGAATTTCTTCTAGTTAGGACTCCGCCTTTAAGAATGTTGTCATCCTTGTGTAATAGTTTTTTTTAAATAGGGGAAACACAAGCTTTTTAATACAATAAATGCGAAGCAGTGACAAGCTAAAAACTTTGTTAATTAACATTTCTCGTTTAACAATTATTAACATAGTAATCTTATTTAATATATGTAAGGGACCAGAACTATTTAAAGGAAACTTCGCACCTAAAAACAGTTGTATCATTACAAAATTATAAGATAAAGAAGGCAGTGGGAGTGTCGAACTGTGACGTCGGGGGAAGGTGACAATTGACCAATGAGAGGCCGCTACATATTTTACTGCAGTGAATACTGGCTTCTTATTGGTTAATTGTTGATTTTTTCTGGCGTCATGGTTGGACACTTTTACTGTTTTCTAAGTTAAACCACGGAAAAGGGATCATAAGCACAATTAAACAAAATCTTTAATCTATAAGCACCAACTATTTCTTAATCAAAAGTTAATTTTATTAGTAACACTGCGGAAAAATACAAATATTAATGCACAAAGCCAATATTTATTTTATATTTCAGGGATAAGACACCAGAGTTGCTTTTGTTTTAACATTTCAGCATAATTGTAATAAGCTGCTCTCTCTTTAATTGAATGATTAATTCTCAACAGTAAGTTGTTATAGGGAAAAATCTTTCATTTGTTTTTACCTATTTTTGGCCAGAGCCCAAAGCCAAACTTCTATTAGAAATTTGGGCAAATACTTTTCAGAGGTTTTTTTCCTCTGAAACCCCAGTCCCCCATCTCTGTGTTATCAAGCACAACCCCCCCCCGTGCCCCCCCCCCCATTCTCTGTTTTATATGAAGCTCTGTAAAAACTTGTATAGTAGTTTAGTGTAAATATTTTTTTATGTCTCTTAAAGAAAATTTTAATATCATATTTAGCAATGTACGCGGGTTAGGATCTCTATGCACAAACCAAATAGGACATCGAACAAATAGAATCTCCCATAAGATACAAGAACTTGACTTTTCAAGCCAAGGCATTCCCTCCTTATATTGCTTACTTGAAACAAAACTACCGGCAGATAAAAACATACCAAAATTACCAAGGCATTTAAAATTTGTAGGGCAAACTGCAAACAAAAAAGGTGGCATTCTTATTTACATCCATAATAGTCTTGAGTTTGATAATTTTAAAGTTATTTATTCAAAATATGCTGTGTACGTAAAAATTAAGATTGGAACTACATTCATTGAAAATATCATTGTATACCTTCCCTGTGAATTAAAGGAATGTTTAGCAGTGTTACATCAAATAGAATTGTTTATTCAGGAAAATTCTATAGAAAACTTTTGTTTCTATGGTGATTTTAATATCTCTGACACTTCACCACACCATCTGACAAAGGCCAAACGATTAAATAGAATATTAAATAGATTCAACTTGTTTGATTTATCTGAAAAACTAAGCTACAACCATGATTATACATGGTGCGCAATCAGAAACGGTAAATTTCATTCTAGCAAAATCGATCATTTTTACTGCAATATTAATATGTTTAATTCAATAAAATTCCAACACAATAGTTTCAGCGATCATAAGCATTGTACTGTGTCTTTTAGAAAGTCCTTTCTTTATTGTTCTCCTACATGGAAAAGTCACCTTTTCAAAAAAACAGACTTTGTTAAGCATTTAAAAAAAGAAACTATTTCATTTTTGTATGATTTGTCTGAAATACAACACCTAAAAAATACTAAAGAGGTTTATGTTACAAATCCAAACTTATTTGATAATGAAGTGTCATTTGATCATTTAGAATACAAAGAAACCTCAGCATTTTTTGACCTTTTAACACATTTAAAAAAAGCTCATGACAAATTTTTTTCAAAAGACAAGGCAAAAAACTCTATAAAGCTTAAATCGTTTGATGATGAAATTTCTAAACTGTACAAAAGTATGAAAAATCAACCCAACATTGACACAGTGGAACAAAGACAGAAACTTGTATCAAGTCAACAGGAATATTTTAAGTCTCTTGTGTATTCACAAGCAGAGTTTAAATATTTTCGGAGGCTGCAATATGATGGAGGATACAACAACATGACTTTTAGGCACATACCAAACTTTAAAAAAACGTCGTATAAAATCAATACAAATGGAGAAACAGTAACATCTCCCCAAAAGTTGGCTAATTTGTTTGCTAACCAACATGCTAAAATTATAAGCCCTGAGTGTGTTCCAAAGTCAACATTGAATAACTTGCTCAATGATTATGATCTTAACATGGAAAAAATCTTTCCTAGAATTAAAAATCTCACCAGTCCATATTCAACTACAAAACAATTCAGGGAGATTATTAATTCTATGAAAAACACAAGCGCGCCAGGAATTTCATCACAACCAAAAGCACTTTTTCTTTTTCTCTTAGATTTATTGCCAACTTTCTTTACTAAAGCATTAAACAAATTATATGATATAGACATTGACAACAGTCCCTTTAGATGGATAAAAGACAGAAATGTAATTTTCATTCCCAAAAAAAACTTTGATCTGACTTTAATTGAACACTTTCGCGCAATAGTACTGTTAGAGATTGTTTACAAAATATTATCTAAAGCCTTAAATAGAAAACTTACGTCATATTTGGACAGAATCGTCCACAGTGGTCAATTTGCCTATGTACCCACAAGATTAATGTCTAATGCAAGTATTAATTTGACTGCCGAAATCAATCACATGGAAAAAGCCCAATCTAATTGCCAAATAATATCATTTGATTTTTCTAAAGCCTTCGACATGGTTTTGGAAGAGGTTTTTAATGTCATTTTATCCTTCATATTCCCTGAAGGCAATTTTGCTCATTGTTTTATTAATTTTACTAATAGGGGTAGATTAAGAGTTGCTGTTAATGGATATTTCTCTAAATGGTTTAAAATTAAAAGGGGCTCGTCGCAAGGAGACTCGCCTTCTGGTTCAAAGTTCATTATTGTCAACCATATTTTTATTGCATGCTTAGAAAGTACTAAGATTAAACATATTTATTATAAAATAGGACCCACCCCTGTTAGACCAAAAAGTTTTGCTATTATAAGCACCATTTTAAAAGAAAACAAGGACGTGTTGGAACTTATAAACCTTCTGTCCAAATTAGAAAATAGTATAGGACTGCAAATAAATTTTGACAAAACAAAAATCTTAGTTCAAGGTTCATATCCAAGTGAATTATCAAAATTAGGCCAAATCGTGGAATACTTTAAACATTTAGGGATATACAGCATGACCCTCGAAAAAGTATTTTTAAGCATCTGCAGCCCATATTTCTCAATGAATTATCAAAAAATGTATATGTCCTTGTTCTCTGTAGATTTCCACATAAGTAGATATAAAAATATTTTTTTTTTACATCAATTAACAGCTGAGATTTTTAGAGCCAAAGTTTTGAAAAAGTGGCGGAGGAAAAAGTAACTTTTCAAGAAAAATGTTTTTTTAAAGTGAAATGACGTGTTTTCCTCATAATTTCAATACTTTTTATAAAACTTATATAAAGATGTTTCCAAGAAATTTATTTAATGCTGTAAGCACTTTTTTCACTTGCTCTAAAAGGCATTTTTAGATTAGTGTAAATTGCAAAAACACCCTTACAGAAAGAAATCCTATAAAAAATAGTAGCAAATTGAAAGTTTACATAAACAGAAATCAAACACTTTTTATTTTATCAAAATAAGTTAAAAAACCAAAAAGTTACAGCTACAAACTTTTATTAAACATTTAACAATTTAAATGATTTTTATGTATCTTAGATTAATTTGATAAGTGGGCGTAAATTTATTGGTAAAGGTGGCGATAATCCTTCCGGTTATAAGCATAAATTGGGGAGGGGTTTATTTAAGGTCATATTAATAAGTGGGAGATATTATAAGATTTGAGGGAAAATGGTTATAAGAAAAATGTATTCAGTAAAATTTGAAAAGTAGTTTTTTATATGTAAAAGTAACGTTTTTTAATGCAATAAAAAATGTATCAATTGTAAACTTGCTCTTCTTTCTTATTTGTTTTTTAACTGGTTGATAAAAAGTAATATACTAATAAAAAACTAAGAAATATTTAGCAATATCCAGTTTCTCAAGCACTTTTTCCAAACTTTGGCTTTAAAAATCTCGGCTATTAATTGATGTAAAAAAAATATTTTGATATCCTTTGATGTAGAAAATTATAGAGAACAAGTACATATGAATCTTTTAATATTTTATTGAGAAATATAGGCTGCAGATGCTTAAAAATACTTTTTCGAGGGTCTTGCTGTATATTTCCTTTAATCAAACACTAGCTAAAGAAATGACATATAATGAACTTTGTTATAAATTAGAAAAGAAAGCTAAAAGGTTTCCCCTTAAGCCAGGATACAATCTGCTAAAAAGAAGAAATCTATGCTCTGCCCTACTTTCTTCTTCAGCCTATCACATCTACCGAGTTTACAACCCTGACGAGAAAACCCTGCAAAGATTGCAAAAAATTGTGCTGCAATTCCTATGGTCTCAAAGAAAAGAAGATGGTACCATTACTTCAAGAACAAAAATCGCTCGTCCAAGGATTGAATTAGATCTTAGAAGGGGTGGATTAAATTTATTATTACCAAAAAGCCAATCTTTCTCAATATGGATTAATAGTTTTATGAGTTGTCTTAAGTATGCATCTGACCACCCTGACACAAGTATTGGCTTAATTTTCACACACAAACACATGCCTATTAAGTCATTATTAAAGACTTTTAGTTTTCTTACTCTTACTAAATATCAAAAAACTTTCAAAGAACTTTATCCTTGCAAGGGCGGCGATTATTTCGAAAAAGCTTTAGAATTTTTCTACAACCTTGAACATGATAAATCAACATGTCTTTTTTCACCCATTCTGACATCCAATTTTGCAAATATTACTACACCCTTTACTAAAAATGACAAACACATTCTTTCTAATGCAAAAAAATTCACGATAGCTTCAATTTTAGAATGCAAAAAAATTGGTGCCAAAGCTCTATATCTACCAATTCTTGATCTCAATATACATGAATCAATTCATGATCTAATTCTAATTAACAAGTTACAAAAAGTGGTTGATGCGTTCAAGCCCTGCTTCTCTGCTACTAGTTTCAGCCTGCAAAAATCCAAGCTGTTCCTGAACCCACTTAGTTCATTGTTGGTAAAGAACAAGAAACTCTTTTCTTTTCATTTCAAACAAATGTATAAATCTAAAATTGACATAGAATTACCTTCTATAATGACAAGAAAAAGAGACAAACTGTTCTTTCCTGACAAGGAACTTTTTGAACTTACTATTAAGAAACTTTTTAATTTACCAATTATATTACATTTCAAAAACTTTTATCTAGAACAATTGAATCGCACACTACCAAGCAAAAATAAACTATTTAAATTCAAATTAGTCGATTCAAATATTTGCAACAAATGTAATACAGAAAGCAATACAGATCATGCATTATTCTTTTGTTTATTTCCTTCTTATTTTATTCATAAACTAGCTGTCTTTTTAGATATTAAGTATAATAATGGACAACCTCAATTTATTTTTCTAAAAGAAAGCTTTTACCTATTTAATATGTATTATGATGATTTCTCGTTAAATGTATATACTCAACTATCCAATCTTATTTTAGCTGCAAAAGACAAATCACTCAAATTAAGCAAAGAAGACTGTATTTCAAATTGGAATAAAAACAACCTGCATGCCCATACAATTCTCCTAACCCAATTTTCCTTCAAACTGTTACAAAATGCAGGGCAAGAAACTAATTTTATCTCTGATTTTCTTGAGTTTTTAATAACACAGTGATTCCTGTTTTTTCTGATTAATTTCCAGCTACTAAGCTATGTTGATGTAAATAAAAGTCTCGTACTATAATATGTAATTCTGTATGTATATGTCTTTTCTTTATGAAATACATATCTTTAAAAACAACAAAACTTTTATAACCTATTCTTTTATTCTGAAAGCTATCGCGTAATCTATGAAATAAAGGAACATTTATAATAAATTAGATTATCAAAGATGCTCAAAAAAGATGTTAAGACGAAACTGTTAAGATTTAAAGTAATTATTAGTAGAGCAGCTACACTATAGCATATCATGAGTGCACGTGTATGTTACGAATACTTTTTGCGGACGTAGAACAATCTATATGAAGACAAACACATATTTTCACATTAAAGTTTTTTCTTAAG
Source organism: Acartia tonsa (assembly GCF_053477335.1). Taxonomy (NCBI): domain Eukaryota; kingdom Metazoa; phylum Arthropoda; class Copepoda; order Calanoida; family Acartiidae; genus Acartia; species Acartia tonsa. The sequence continues at coordinate 28,057,100 of NC_137266.1, read as the reverse complement.
CTGGGTTAGTTTAGGTTTTATTGGGTACAGGGAAGTTATGAAGGGTTGTTGCACCGCAGGTAAAGGCGTCACAGTGGTAAGGCATTTAGACCCCTCCCCAAAGTTTCAATTTCAAAAATAGGGGTTTGGTGGTTTTGTGTTCGCTAGGCACTTTAAGGGAAGGGACCAAGGTAAAAGACCCAAAATTAGCTGTTTCTTAAAATTTGTCTATATTACTGAAACACTGCCTCAAAAAAGATGGTTTAATTGTGTAATCTATTATAAATGTAACAAAGAGTAATAAGTCGGGATCATTACACCTCATAATATCATTGTATAATTTCATGAATCTTTTTCTTCACCTTTTTGTTAATGTTTGTTCTTTTGTTATTAGTTGTTTAGGATTTTTTTCCCTTAAGATCTCGTTAACCATTGTACCAATTTATTATTCCATTTTAAGGAAGACTTATTTAGGTTAGAGGATGGATTTAGACTATTTAATTTTTCAATTTATGCCTTGAGATGATTGTAGACAATTTTTTCTGTCGTCCTCCTGTAGATACTTAAGATGCAACCGCTTAATTGTTAGATATGAAGAAAAAAGTATATAAACATATTTTACGTAATTGCCAGAAGTGTTTGAGAAAGAGACAGCGAGACAGAAATAGATAAATTATGTTGTAGAATGACAGACAGACAGACAGACAATCAAAATATATCTAAATATATGTATGACGTATTTACATAAATGACTCATATGTTAGCTATAAAAACTCTTTCTTGGAAAATGCTATGAAACAATGCCTAGTTGACTCAGATTTGCTCTTATTAGTAGCAAAGCTACTCTATAATTTGTATTGTCTTTCCGTAAGTCCAACCGTAACGCAATTTATAATGATTTTCTCGGCTACAATGTAAAATAGACAGCTGGAATTTGTGGTAAAGATACCCTATACAAATGATCATTCAGTATACAATTCACTACTTCTGCAAAAGACATAAATTCTAATGGTATACTATAGGATTCGTAATATATCATTAATGACATATTTTTCTCTCTTTTTTTTAGACATCTCAACATAAACTATAAATCACTATGCCCGTTTGTCTATCCATGAATTTTGCTCTTCGCAGTTTGGTTGTTGTCATCCTTGTTTATTATATTATCTATTTACTTTTATAGGTTAACTAGAAAAGAAGGTTTACTCATTTTTATGGCAGGTTTTAAAATTTAAAACATTTCTTATTGGTTCTAATTTCAACAATTTCCCATTCACTGTATGAACCTTTAAAAAAAATTCTTATTACATATTTTTTGAGGAATTGGTGTTTTCTGTAAATGTTACCATTGGTGTGATGATTAAGTATATAATTTACTTTGCAGTATAGCTTAGTATAACTGGCAATTTTCCACGATTTTAAATATAAAATTCATAAAATTGAAACCCGTTTTGCTATACCGGGCCTTTGGTCCCTATGATCAAATAAAGAGGATTTTAATCTTAAAATTTTTCTTTTTATATTCGCGGAAAGCTGTCTATATACGATGGGATACAGCAGAGTTACAAGTACCCGAGGGATAATTTTTTTGTCTGAAATTAAAGTAAAATTAAATCTGCATTTTCTTGTATAGATTGACGATTTATATGACAATTTAGTATTTTATCTTTTAATCACTAGAAAAAATGCTTTCTCGTATGCTATTATATCTTTAAAAGGGATATGCTTTTTGTAAAAATAAAACCAGAGGTCTATTCTAATTAAAAGGGAAACTGTCCTAATTGTTGTTAAGAATAACGAGCTGTAGAATAATTCTAGAGGGATGAGTATTTGGGTTCAAAGGACAGTCCAATATTCTAAATGATTACTTTTAAAACTTAATCTTATTGATTAATATCGGCTACGCCAATAGCCTGTAGGGGGTCTTAGAGGTAGAGAGGGGCTAAAAATAGCTTATAACTTGCCCATGACTTATGTCTACAAAAAAAATGGCATGAAACCATCACAGGAGCTATGTAAAGTTTATTTAAAAAAGAGAACATATCCGGTTCAGTAGTTATTGAGATTTTATACTTTAGGCAAAAACCCTTACCACTATTAAAAATAGAACATTTCTAGGCTTTCAAGTAATTGACTGACAGAGCGATTATTGGTCTGAGGAATCTCCCAAAAAAAATAAGTTTTCTATCTTAAACAACATATGAGATTATCACCTTGCCCAAAGAAGGACGGGCATTTTTTGGAATAACGAGTCCTGGGACTATAAGGTACAATATTATAAACAAGCAACTCTAAATCAAGTTCCTAAATAGTTTTTCAAATCTACTTACAATTTTGTTTAGACCTATAACATTTATATTCTACTTACTAAATTCTGACATTTATAAGTGTTAATGTTCTTTTGTCCAATGTTAATGTGTTTTTATGGGTGTTGCCATCCTTGTTAAAAATGAAATTAAAGTGTATGTATTTCCTTTTAAAGAACTCCCGTGTCTGTTATTTTCAAACATTACTTTTCTCTTGATTACGATCTAACAAGAAAATTGCTATCCGCTTTGGATAATATACAAAAAGGTTTAAATCTTAGGCGTGCGTGAGGGGAAAAAAGGCATACCACCCCCCCCCCCCCCCATAAAAAGATACAATCCCTTGACAAAACCCTGTGCACACCACAGGTTGAAAAAAATATACGACAAAATATGCAAATAATAGTTGTTTTGATTAGAATATTATGGCAGAAAAATTTAGTAAAAAGTTTCTTTAGGAAAAAACTAACAACAAAAGACAATAATACAGTTATAATAACACAAAAAAAAATTATAAAAATAATACATACAAGTAAACAACAATTAATATTTGTAGGACAAGTTTTTATGATTTAGTTCTAAGCCTGTTATCTAGTCAAGGAATTCCACATCACTCGTTGAAATTAATTTAGATACTCAAATTTTATAACTTTTATAAATATCCTTATATTTCTTATGTGTCTTTTAGTATTTGTAAAAAACAACATAAATTTATATTGAATTTGATAAATCTGATAATGTGTTGCGAATGACCTCGATAACCGCTGAACCGATTTGGTTCTCCTTTACAGCGATGCTTCTATTATAGGTCCAGGTGCGAAGCCGCTATTCTATTAAAATAGCACTAAATTACACACAATATTAATTTTACGCCAAATTGGACATCTTTTCCAGTATAGCCTCGAAACTGATTACCCATTAGTGCCGAACCGGGTTTTAAAACCCGGTGCCAGAAAATGTAAAAAAAACGGTTTTCGGCTTCATAATTGCATCATTCTCAGTATGAATCCCCCCTCTACTACCCTGGCTTTCATTTCCCCCTGGAGCAGGTAGTTTTGCTTACTTCCGTTTGCCGGTATAGATCAACAAAGTTTGAAAATCATGAAAATTCAAAGTACCCCATCTAACTTTTTTGTCTTTATAGTAAAGTCGCTGATTTTTTTCGTTAAATCTAAAGTTTATTGACAAGTACATCTATTTGTGAATTCGTTTTATTTAAATTATTATTTTTTATATGATTTTTTTATCGTTTTTTTACGCCCTATATAGGCCCGGTTCGGCATTTCCATTTTGAGTCTGAAATTTTTATTACCCGGTTTCACTAATAGATTTTTTTTGACAACAACAACAAAACAGGGTTTTTTTACCCGAAATCGCCGGCTAAACACGAAATTTGAAATAAATCGCTTCCTATTATACTTGTAGCTCTTTAGATTACATGAGGTTGTGTAGTTTTCAATTACGGATCGTATCAAAGTTCTAAAAAGTGTTCATCTCACTTTTGGCGTTCAAAAATTACATTTTTCGATTTTTGGTCAAAATAACCGGGTTTATACAGGTCAACCGGGTTTTAAAACTGGGGGAAAGCACCAAAAACGGGTGTTAATGCCTGGTTGGTATTTATGGCCAAGCCGAACCGGGTTTTTTTTTGCAACTTTCCTGTGCACGCCACTAGAGCAAAACAAAAAAATACGAATTCCGTTTTGACCATTATAAAGCTTCCCTGAAACTTACAGCTCGATCGGCCCGTAAAAGTGGCGCTCGGCACTAATGGGTTAATATCCGCTGGAATAGAAAAACCTTTAAACCATACTAAATATCTTATGCAAAAAAATAATTAACTAGCATCATTGTAAAAACATACTACAAGAAGTCTAGGCTAATTTCTAGACTTATTTTAACTACATGCATAAACATAGCTTCTTTTCTCGAGGTTTTGATACAAAATATCAAAGGAAAAATGTGTGTGACAACTTTTTGTAGAATGTATGTTTAGTTTATCTTGTCATACTATAGTAAATAATATAAGAACCAACTGCTGCAATATGCCAATTTCCTTGACGATGTTAAGAACACGAAACCGTTAGTAACATCTTACCATGCAAATTTGTGGTTCCAGAAAGGGTCGTACAATCAATGTTTTTTTAAAAATATAATTACTCCATTTAGTCTAACCAGCTTAAGTTATCTTTTCCTTTTTTTTTCCATATTTTATTTTTTATTGTAAAATCGTATCCCGACTTTACTTGGTGTAAATGGTTTTCTTTTAGGGGGGGTGCTTGCCTCATTTAACCCATTAGTGCCGAACCGGGTTTTAAAACCCGGTGCCAGAAAATGTAAAAAAAACCGGTTTCCGGCTTCATAATTGCATCATTCTCAGTATGAATCCCCCCTCTACTACCCTGGCTTTCATTTCCCCCTGGAGCAGGCAGCTTTGCTTACTTCCGTTTGCCGGCATAGATCAACAAAGTTTGAAAATCATGACAATTCAAAATACCCCATCTAACTTTTTTGTTTTTATAGTAAAGTCGCTGATTTTTTTCGTTAAATCTAAAGTTTATTGACAAGTACATCTATTTGTGAATTCGTTTTATTTAAATTATTATTTTTTATATGATTTTTTTATCGTTTTTTTACGCCCTATATAGGCCCGGTTCGGCATTTCCATTTTGAGTCTGAAATTTTTATTACCCGGTTTCACTAATAGATCTTTTTTGACAACAACAACAAAACAGGGTTTTTTTACCCGAAATCGCCGGCTAAACACGAAATTTGAAATAAATCGCTTCGTATTATACTTGTAGCTCTTTAGATTACATGAGGTTGTGTAGTTTTCAATTACGGATCGTATCAAAGTTCTAAAAAGTGTTCATCTCACTTTCGGCGTTCAAAAATTACATTTTTCGATTTTTGGTCAAAATAACCGGGTTTATACAGGTCAACCGGGTTTTAAAACTGGGGGAAAGCACCAAAAACGGGTGTTAATGCCTGGTTGGTATTTATGGCCAAGCCGAACCGGGTTTTTTTGCAACTTTCCTGTGCACGCCACTAGAGCAAAACAAAAAAATACGAATTCCGTTTTGACCATTATAAAGCTTCCCTGAAACTTACAGCTCGATCGGCCCATAAAAGTGGCGCTCGGCACTAATGGGTTAATTAACTTTTTATTCAAAAACTTGGAAAATTTGTAGACTAGGTATATGGTTAGGGGTACTATATACCTAATTTAACAGGTTCAAAAACAAGGATAATCATTTCCGCAAGTGATAAGTTAAAAGAAAATTACATAAAGCATGTTCCCTCAAAGTGCCTGGCAAACACGCACCCCCCCCCCCCTCTCCTTTTTTTAGCATGCTTAGTTTATTTTACCTTAAGTAAGTTTTATTGGGTACAATTTAGCCTCGCAGTGTAAGTGCACCGCAGGGTAGGCCCCGCTAGGTAAGTCCCGTGTATTCCATTCTCCATTAAATTTAAGGGGGTGTGACTATTTTACTTTAGGGTATATTTTTAAGAGGGTTTACTAAGGGGGTCTAGACCCTTCTCAAAGGGGGATGTACAGGAGTGTGCTGAATACACACTGAATATGCAAGCATCTAAACTAGATCACCGTAAAAATTGTTTTGAATTGCAAAAAGAACGAGTTCAAAATAGTTAGATAAAATGTGTATTGAATGAATCTAAATAATTTATATCTTACTTAGCTTAGCCCTATAGCTGGGGAGAAGAAGGGGGATTATCCCATTAACCCACCCAGCAATGCTCTCCAGGGAGAGTTAATATTGTTTTTATCAAGCACCTGCTATACAACGATAAATTATATTGAAGAAATTATTGTATATCAACTATAAAATGATTAGAAATAAGAAGCCTTTGATGAATATATATTCTACTGGAAGAGCCTGTTCTTTTTTGTGTAGTCTAACACTATACTGCATTTTTTATCATACCATTAGAAGCAAAGCTACTCTATAAACTTGTTTGTCCGGCCTAATAACAATTTTATCTTTATAGTTTAAAAAATAGATTTTAATAAATAGGCTCTATCTCTTATATAGGCCTGATATTTTTTTTTTAATTATTATCTAAACTTATCAAACTTACAATCTTCTTAAATTAAAAAGATGATATAAACATCTTATTGCTGAGCTAATTCTGGACCTTAAGTTTCTTGGTGTATAATTTATGAAAATAATTGACCGTCTCCATGTCAACCTTATTAAAAATAATGATTTTACCACTTTTAATTCAATGGTTATTGTTAAAATGTGAGGAAAAAAATCAGGAGAACAACATCCATAAAAGCGAAGCTTTACAGTCAGAGTATCAGAAGTTTTATGCTCCTTGTAGATATATTCTTTAATTACAATCAAGAAATTTATATAAAACTTCGAGGCTCAGATGTTAAGAAGAACTTTTGTAGTTTTAGAGTAGCTTTGCTTTTTTTAACAAGATGCCATAGTGTGGTTTCAGTTCTTAAATTAAATTACATTATAATTTAATAAAGCTTTGCTCATTTCAACAAAACTTGTTTCTTTTCAATATTTTTCAAGAAGTTTAATTATTAGACATACAAACTTATAATAATTATATTATTTACTTTCCAACAAGATATATACAAAAATATTGTTTGTAACGTGCATTCAACTCTACAAATAGTCAATTATGCATATTTTTTTATATTTGCAAAAAAGACATTCCTTTTACTCTAACACTTATAACAAATATCTGACAAGCAGCGGTAGGAACCATGAGGACGCATTGTTTGGCCAAGATTCGAACCCATCGCTTACCCAACAACGTTTAGATGTGCTACGTATTGTGGTATAGTCGTTGTTTTATAGAAATGGTCATACTATTTTTATCTATTATAGACCCTAACCTACAGTGGTACTTACTTGTACCTTACTTAACCTAATCTTACCCAAAAAGAATTACCAACAATCCTAATAAACATAAAAAAATAGTACACTAAATCTGACGCTGACCAATAAGAAGCTTTTTTTTTAAATTGTACTTCTATTTATTACGTGAATTATAAATAAGCTTTCTTTAAGTATTTAACCCCTAATGACCAACATAGCTTAATGTGATTACCATTAACCCTAAGTGCTATTCCCCTTATATAAGTGGGGGTGGGGGGGGGGGGTAATTATTACTTAATTCCTATAATTTCCCCTTGATTTTAAGAAGAGTAGTTACGCTATAATTTAATTTGTTCGTACGTCTTTCTGATAGATATTCCAGCGGATTTACAATTTTGTATTTGTTTCGTATTTTGCTTAAAATCAACTTTAATTTAAAGATTTAAATTGATGCTGGTTTTTATTTTAGTTTCTATCTGCATATTGATGATGTGGAAAACCTACGATTTTATCGACACAACCATCTAAAAATGTATGTCAACGAAATGATTCTTAGCCTAACAGAGTAATCTCTTATCTTTGTGGGGGATAGTAAGACCACTTAACCCTTCTATATAAGGAAGTGGGGTGAACCTAGAGGGGGGGGGGGGGATTTATACCACTTTGATTAATTAATCCTAGGGTTAAGACAATTAATAATTAAATAAATCTATAATAGTATGTACATTAATTGTTAATTGATAAATGGCTGTAAGTCTATGACACACATTGCTAAATAATGTTCAAATAATTCATTTAAAAGCTATATGATAGAATTTATATGAAAAAGATAGAGAGTAGGATAGAATATAATTTTGTCTGTCCATCTATAAAATAATTTTGTTATCTGCCAAACTATTTTTCATCTATCTATCTATCTATCTATCTATCTATCTATCTATCTATCTATCTATCTATCTATCTATCTATCTATCTATCTATCTATCTATCTATCTATCTATCTATCTATCTATCTATCTATCTATCTATCTATCTATCTATCTATCTATCTATCTATCTATCTATCTATCTATCTATATATATATATATTATCTCTAACATCGTGTCACATATATATGTCAAAGATGAAATGGTTTTGATTTCACCCTTTTCTCTCAGATTTATTTTCTCACATTTTTAGACATTATATGACCTACATTTTACTTGGATAGTGGATCAACTATTTGAAAAAAAGGATTATCCTAAAGTTGTAAGGTTTTTTTTTGTCTGTATCTTAATATAGATTTTGATAACTTTTAAGCGAATTGAGTTCTCCTATTTAAGTAATTTAAAGTGTAAATCTTACTTTGAAGATAACAAAATTTATATTAAGCATAAGTTAGTAAATTTATTCGACATAGCGTTACTGAGAGATAGATGAACAAAGTAAGTTATATAGTAGTAAAAATAATGACTAAATTAGATAATTTACTGTTCTTGATATATCTTTTAGAATATATTTTCTATACTTGATTTTCCAAAGATTTTTGTCATATCAATGCACTTTGATATTTTCTTTTTAGATTTTTATATTTCTTAGATATAATAAACTTTTATTAGTAAATTTTCTTTGATACGATATTAGTAGCTTCACCCCTAACCTCTAGGGGCTTCGAGCGAGGGTGTAGTGGCAAACACTTGATTTAAAAATTCCACATTAAAAGAAATATAATTCTTGTAAAAAGGGGGGATTAGGTAGGAAAGGAGGTGTCCCACCTATAGGTAAATAGATTAAAACCACCACAGAAAAAGTATAGCCATATCGGTTCAGAGCTCACTGAAATATTAAGTTTCACAAAATAAGTATATCTTACATAACAGGAGCAAAAAAACTATCTTTCCTTAATTACATTACAGACGGACAAAGTGAGTTAAAGAGTAGCATCTCAACTTACATTCTATGAAAATTATGCATTTATGAAACTTTTTGCCATAATTATATTACAAAAAGCCCCGAATTATTATTTATAATAATATATTCATTATTTTTTTTGTTTACATAAAAAGCCTTTTTCTACAGCTTATTAATTTCTTACCGACTTTCGTTCTTTTCAATAGTTATTGGGGCTTTCCCATAAAGTTCCTTGTTGAGCATAGGCAACCCCCTCCTTAATTTTAAACAAAAATTGAAAACAATGAGGTGAAGGGGGGGGGGCTAGTTTTTCGTTTACTTGTTTGATACTTGGGGTCTATTTAGGCTTGGTTATATTTGTTCTTGTGTAGCCCTGTAGGATTAGGGCCCCTCGTAGTGGTTAGTCATAGGAAACCCCTCCCCCCTTATTTAATTATAATTTATACCAAATATACATATAGATAAAGTGATATTAGATTTGAAATGCTACTTATTTAATTTTCCTTGATAAAATTCAAAGTAGGCCTTTTTCCGTTAGTTTTAGCTAATTTAATGCTTTTTGCGCTTCCTTTAGTACCTAAGTAAAAATGGCAAGCTAAAATAATTTGAATTTAGGGCCCTAACTAAATGTAAATTCTCAAAAAAATGTTAAGAAATATAGATCGCTATTATAACATATTGGGGGTTAACATTGCTTAACAGTTTACTTTGAGTGAAATACCGATATTTAAAAAAAAATATTATAGGATTTTAAGAGCTCGTGTATCCAGATAAATAAACTCCTCTCCCCCCAAAAAAATTAAATAAAATAAAAATAGATCGATTGGTTTTTTGGCACCTAGGGTCCCTATACTATCATAAAAAGGAGCAACGTTTTTGGTCTGAAGCTTAAGATCTCAATAATTACTAAACCGATTTACATAATTTCAATGATGGCTTTAGAGTTTAGAGTTAGCTTTACAGTTCAATGATGGCTTTAGAGTTTAGGCTACTTCGCTTTCAGATTTAAGTCTTTTGATGGATTTAAACTGTCGTTTTTTTAGCCCCTTGATGCTATGGCCGATATAGCCGCTATTTTATGTTTATGGTATTACACTAGGGCTCCTTAATTTGAATTGGGCAAATTTTCTTGTTAGATTGTAATCTAGTTAAGTAATGTTACTTAATAATATACTAGATATCCTCTTTTTATAAAAGCTTCGCTACTCTATAAGTAAGGTATGTTCGTCTGTCCATGCGCACATTACATTTATCCCTGATTACATTACTTATAGTTAAGTAATGTAATATTCTATGTGATGTTTTTAAAGCTACGTATTCCAAAATAAAGGTGTGTCAGTCTGTCAGTCTGTCTGTATGTCAATAACAATAAACATACAGATAAATAAGTTTGTTGATAATATAGAAGTTGATATTTTAAAGCTACGTTTCTAAATTACTACAGTCTGCGCGTCGAACGGTATGCTTAAGTCAATGTTCAATGGTAATCTATAGATAAGGTGTGTACTGTCCAATTCATTTGTATGACGTTGTTAGACACTAATCTAGTAAAAAAAAAATTGTTAAAAGGGGGATCTATTTTTCTTAAATAGCCTAGAACCTTATATGGACCATTAGAGCTATCCTTAAATTTTTTTAACGTTTGGTCCAGTCGTTTTCGAGATCCTAGCGGACATACTTAGATGTAAAGACACAAGATATAAATACATACACCCTGTTACTTTAGTATATAGATTTGAGCTGGAACTAAACACATCAATTTGTCATTTATCCGCCAAGAAGGTGTATCAAATTTATAAAAGTTATAAAAATCATATTTGATAAAAATGAAGAATTATCATCAAAAACGTTAAATCATCAATAACCTCTTTTAAAATTTTAGGTTTTAAAAAAGTTTTATAGATGATAATTTTCTACACTACTTTTTGCGCTAATCACTGAACAGATTGAGTTCTCCATTTTAGGGAAATCTTTACAAAAGATATTTGTAGTCTTATTCATAATTGAATTTGAGTCTTAGGGTGGGTTTAAGCTAATTTTTAAATTATAGAGCCCCATAATGCTAGGGGCACAATCGCTAGTCATCCTATTACAGAAAGTAGTAAGGTGTTTTTGTCTGAAGCTTAAGTTTTCAATAACTACTGAAGAGTTCTCCTTTGAAGGGAAGCTTCACATAGTTATAGGGCTGGTTTTGGGCTATTTTATTTTTAGGTACAAGCCTTTGGGTGATTTTAGGCTATTTCCTTACCCCTTTAAATAACAGCCCTAGGTGCTAGTGACACAACCGATAGTCATTTGTACATAAACTACGAGACAAATTAAAGATAATCTACTCCTGCTAAGAAAAGGTGTGGCACAAATCTTACTTCATCCTGTATTTGCCTTTTTGTATAAAAAGTCAAAAAAGTGTGACAATTTGGGTGCTCGGACATTTTTGTAACAAAATATAAATTTAGCTAAAAAAGCAGAGTTCAAAGATTCCTAAGACAACAAAATGCAATAATTTAAGCGAAGCACCTTTATATATACTCAAGTCCCAAAAGGTTTTATGTTTATACTTTTAAATAAATTTCTTCTTATTTGTTTGTTCTACCGTTAGATTTTAGAGCTACTTTTTGATGATGTTGTCAGTTTTTTTTGACAAAAACAGCTATGTCATATTTTCATATATTTATAAAATATTTTTTCAGTAAAAAAGTTTATTTGCTTGATTATAAAAACACTATTATTCAGAAATGAAAACAATGCAAGGAAAAGGTAGAAAGAGTAAACAAAACAAATTTTGCAATTATAATTTCTTTTGTCCGGGCATTACATTTAATTTTAAAAACATTGCAAAATTTTTCGCAAAAAATGGGGAAACTTGTATTTTTTGTGCAAGTCCCTTATGTGAAACATTTCAACCATAAATATAAAATAACGCTGTTCTAATAATGATATATTTACAATTATCTAATGATAATGATAATCTTATATTGACATAATAACAACAGCTTCAAAATAATGAAAAGCCAGTGTTATCAAACATTTTATTTAAGTAGTCATGATTGTCCTAATATTAATGTGTCGTTGTTAAAAAACCTGTAATTATTTTAATATTTATATTTTTTGGGATAGTTTTATAGTAGCTGTGCTATTTAGAATGGTTGACTTGATAAAAAAAATACCTATTTCACGGACATTTCATCATTTTATTTCTTGGCACAGTTTAAGAGTAGCTGGTGCTCTGTTAAGCATGGCTGGCTGCATATAAAGTACCTATTACATGGACATTTTGACCCTTGTATTTCCTGGGATCATAAAATAGAGTTCATTTTTAGAGTGTTCATTGACCTAATCTGGTTTTCTTTCTGACGAATAAAAAAAAGTTTTAGAATAGAAGCCAATTAGTCATAGACAACCCCAAGAATTAATAGGGAAAATAAAATATAAATGACAACCATCCCTTTGCTTGCATGAACTAACAGTGCATAGTAATGAATTAGCCAAGGCATTCCACTGACATGATTAACATCTCTGGTATATTTTAAAACTCAGAAGAAAACTTTAAAGAACACTCTAGTGCTCTACCTCTAATATGTATAATTTTTTTCTCAGCCACTTTCTCTGTTTGAATAATTTTGACATTACAAGGGTTGTGCTTACACGGACTATTCTTTTAAATGGGTTTTTAAAAATATATTTTTTCGTTGCTGCGCTATTTACGATGAATAATAGTCATTTACCCTTTTATGGACACTAATAAATATTTAGATCTATACTGGTTTTCAGCTTTTTCAAAAGGAGATGTGAAATGTATAATCTTAAATACCCTACTGAAACAAAAAATGAAATATTTAATAATATATTTAAAAACTGTTTTAGGCCCTGGACAACTAACTTTTAGGGTCATCAGGGTCATTTAGGTTTAATACTATCTATCTATGTCTAAGTCTATCCAGCTTTTTATATAGCTGTCTTTAGAATGATCTATGGATCTGTCTATCTAACTATCTCTATTTTAAAATCTTTAATAATATCTGTAAATCATCAATCTATCTATCTGACTTTCTATGTATCACTTATTTATTTATCTTTCTATCTATCTTTCTTTCTACCTTTCTATCCATCTTTCTATCTATCTATCTATCTGACCAAAGGTCAAAAGGCCTCCTGTATAACTAACTTGCATGCCGTTTCTGGACATTTTACCACTTTGAGACTCCATATAAAACAGTAAATAATGCCTGCACTAAATGATTTAAAATAAATGTATTTTATAATAACTAAACTATAAACATACAACCTTTACAAATTGTAATAATGCAGTTAACCATAAATACAAACAGTGTCTATCTACACAGGTTCTCTAGGTTCTTAGCCCCACACACTGCATTTTACTGATATTATATAGGTTGAAACACTGCAAATTCTTCATATAAATTGTTGTCTGCTTGTTATTGCTTGGCTACTTTACTTTCAATTCTTTTATGATTATAAGTTAATTATGATTAACCCATTATTTGTACATTTGTTTTAAAACGCCTCATCTAAATATCATCTGGTAAAATCATTAACTTTGTGGTATTATAAGAACATTTTGACTATCCTTCCCAACTCGTTTTTCTATATTTATCTTTTCTCTTTTCTGTATTATTTTATGTGCTGTACTAAGGACCTTAAACGGCTACGCTTACATGAGTGTACCTCATTGTTACAAGATTCTTCTTAAAAAGTGTAAATGTATTAAGAAAAGGCCCTTTTTCTTTTTTCAATAAAACATTAAAATCTTTGTCTGTTCTGTTCCAAGACTAGCTCTGGATGCTGTGAGTATTGGTGCAAAAAATATGACGTAACAAAAAAAATTAGCCAATGAGAGGCCGTTATTGACCAATGGTAAAATTTATAGTGGCCTCTCATTGGCTAATTTTTTTTTGTTACGTCATATTTTTTGCACCAATACTCACAGCATCCTAGCTCTGTCTTAATTTTTTTATCCTGTGAATTTATGTTTGTATTTTTTGTAAGCCAACTTTTCAAATTACATACTTCGTCAGGAATAAAGGAATCAGTAAATTGTATTTTTAGTTGTTCACCTAATCTATAACAATAGGGTCTGTTATGTCTTTCACACGCACAAATAACGTTACCAAGTTAACCATGACCACTTTTGTAAAGAATAAAAGAGCGAGAAAAAAATATGAACGTTCATATTAAAACTATAAAGTCTGCATTAAATATTGAAATTCTTTTCGACACTTTTGATGAGCATCATTAGCTTGGAGCAGAGATATTATGAAAATAATGCATTAAATTTAATGAATATATCCATTAATTTATCTAATACTAGAGGCTACGCCCCTAGAGGCTTTTAGAGGCACTTGTGGAGGCGGGAGTTAAATTCGATAACCCATTTTTTATTTTAGATTTAAAAAGAAATTTTGGGAGGATAATTTTTTGTGGGGTGTGAGGTTCGACACTCCCCCCCCCCCCCTCCCTACCCATTTCGAGTTTTTTTTTTGGGATGGGGGTTATTTTTTTCTTGGAACGATTTCTCTTCGGTACAAACAAACAAACAGACAGACATCCTCCTTCTTTATTATAATGATTTCAGTATTCTAGTTAAAAGTTTTTTTATCATCTTGTGAATTTACCAATCCCCAAATCTCCTAAATATATTGTACGTGAAAATGGTAGAAAAAAGCTGTAACAAGTTTCTAGGAAGCTTTTTGGGTAATCAAAAGGTTTGAAAAACGCTCGGTTTTGTTTAAAGGGAAGGCAATTACTTTTTATTTGAGAAAATTATATAATTTTAATCCACTTTATTTGAATTTAAAAAATGAATTAAATTCAAAGTTTCTCAATTGTTTAATATGTTTGATGTAAAGCTAATCTGCATATTTAAATGTCTGTAAATCCGTCATTCTGCCAGAATGACGTTACTATTCTATGCAAGAATTTTAGGGATAGACAATTGATAATAAATTGTTGCATAAAAAGATTATATTAACAAAATTACCACTTCTGTAGTTTACAATTAATGGCAAAAGGTTTAATAAAAAGAAAATCATGATTTATTGAAGGTATCCAAAGTTTTTCAGCCAACGAAATAGATTTTTAAAAGAATTTTAGGTTCCTGTGTAATTTTATTCTAATATCCACTCTCTCTCTTGTTCTATATAACTTTTTTTCTGTCTGTTTCTTATTTTTCTTTTCGAATATTCCTCAAGTCTATGAGCTTCTTGCAATCATCTTCAACCTAAATTAAAAATGTAAGGAAAATCACATATTTTATGATTTATTGACAAATACATGAAAAAATATTTATTTCTAAACATAATAATAAGATGTATAGCATATACATGTAAATATATTATTTTCTAAAGCATTTCTAGCATAAATATTAAAATATATACCTAAAGTGTTTCTTTAAAGCAGAAAGGAAGCTTGAAATAGCTAAATAAATAAGGATAACAACTTTTAAAATAGAAAAGCCCCCAAGATCGCTAAGGTCACTAAAAGCCAAATAATTAGAATTTATGAACATCAATTATGATAATCTTCGTAAAAATAATAGATTGATTTATCTCCCAATTTTGATAAGCAAAGTTACCCCTTATACCCCAAAGATTTTAAGCTAACGAATAATTAATAATTCTTATTAACAATAGGGTGAGGCGGGGCATTACCGGTAATTTTTTTGGTTTTTTGAAAAAAAAATGGGGTAAATATTAATATTTTTAAATGGGACCAAGACCATTAGAAAGCTTACGGAAAGGACTATCAGGTCCTAATAGGACGTTATCCTAGGACATTAAGAAGTTTGTCATAATTGGACTCAAAGAAATTACCGATAAATGCCCCACGGTGGGGCATTGTGGGTAACGTCTTTTCAACCTAAAAAAAATCGATGAAAAACGGCCAAACGGCCAGTCAAACATAAATAATCATAATTAGTATAGGTTATAGGGATTATCCACAAAAATTTTCATAAAGATCAGACTATTCCTTCTATGTCAAAAATCATCTTTTTAAAAAGACGAGAAATTTCGATTTTTTTTCACAAAAATTTTCTTAAAATATAAAATTTAAATTTTTTTATATAAAAAAACCTGTTCTATTCACTTTTTGGCCTAATTCTTAAAAAGCCCATATTGAATTTTAGATTTTACCAAAGAAAACCTGAAATTTTATCTTAAAAATCGAATTTGAATTTTTTTTTCGACGTTACCGAAAAATACCCCGCGCGAACTTTGGTCATTTTTGAAAAAAATATTAACTCTACATTTAAGCTCTCAACGGATTTGGAAAGAGCGGGCAATTCTTAGTTCAAAAGGTTTTTACGGATCAGTTCTAGGTCTTACCAATTTTTGTGTAGGTCGATCTTTATACACCTAGGTGAAAAAATTTTTGAAAAAAAAATTTTTTTGTCCGAGTTTGAGACCCAAAAAGTACCCTTAAAATTCATCTCACAAAAATTTCATTTTATACTTTTTTGTAGGCAATTTAATAAGGAACAAATTTGCTTTTATGTTTTTTTCTGTCAGTCGATTAGAACATGGAGAAAAATGTCATTTTCTGAAGGTGGGTAAAAAATTACCGGTAATGCCCCTTACCGGTTAATGCCCCGCTTGACCCTAACGAGCGGAAAACTTGAATATTATAACAAATTCAATCATTACACTAATTGCAAATGAACAAACATGGACAAACGGACATTTGAAATTATAAATAAGCTTTCCTTCAAAAAAAAACCTTCTTCTTTACTAGTATACTAGCGGCTGCGCACCTAGCATCTAGTATACATTTTCTAATAAAAATTAAATAGCCCAAAACCATCCCGGGACCTATAAGAAGCTTCAATGTAAAGGAGAACAATATCGGTTTAGCTGTTAGCGAGATCCTTTACTACACACAAAAAAAGCTTACTACTTTATGTAATAGGATATATAATATCTGCTAAAAGATATTAGCACCAAAAACTAATCAGTAATACCAAAGCGTACTTCGCATAATCATTAAATGCTCAACAGAAATCCTATTATTTATCTATCTATCTATTTATATCTTTAATCTATCCATCTATATTTCTAGCTATCTTTTCAATCAATCTTTGTTCATACAAATATCAATCTATATATCTTTATAAATATGTATATCTTTCTATGTATCTGTCTATCTATTTATTTATCTATCTATCTTTCTATCTATCTATATATATATCTCTTTATTCATCTATATATCAATCTATCTATCTATCTAACTATCTATATATATATATATATATATATATATATCTATCTATCTATCTATCTATCTATCTATCTATCTATCTATCTATCTATCTATCTATCTATCTATCTATCTATCTATCTATCTATCTATCTATCTATCTATCTATCTATCTATCTATCTATCTATCTATCTATCTATCTATCTATCTATCTATCTATCTATCTATCTATCTATCTATCTATCTATCTATCTATCTATCCATCTATCTATCTATCTATCTATATATCTATCTGACAGAGTGTATTGATTTCTGCCAATAAAAATATGGCTTAGTAAATATGTAAAGAACGTGCTTGGCATTTTTTTGCCTAGTTTGAAATATTGGTGTACCTAGGAAATTACTATTTTTTATATTAGTGACGATTCTTGTATTTCATTTGAACAGCACCTCTAATACTAGAATATATCTGTACGTCCGTCAACCCGTCTTAACCTCAAAGAAAGTTTAGTAGATCTAAAATTTTAAAGTACGAAAAAAAAGCAGAGGTTTAGAATCTTTTAATTTGCTAATTGGCCCCTAAAATTAAAAGTATCGAATAAACACAATAATATAAAAGCTTAGCATGAGATCTTTACATGTCAAGGGGTAAGTTTAAAGTCAGGGAGGGACGAGAAAATGGATGTATGATCTACCTCTGATCAACCCCCCTCAACAAATAGTTAAGGCATGTAATTAATATCTCATTTGAACTATTCCTGTATAATTTGTTAAAAATTAAAAATTATTTAAGTATGCTTTTAAAATATATTAATGATTGTTAAATGTAAAATAATATAGTTTTTTTCAATATGAGAAAAATAAATTGTATAAATGTTTAGCAGCTTCGCTCTAGCCTTTGGTACCCAAGTCGATGATTTCTTCCTATTTGTCTAAAGAAATTATAAAAATCAGTATGCTTCCCTAAAAGCAAAATCAGCCACAATTAAATCTTTCACTTTGAGTATTTTTTTGCATCAACATACAGAATTTTCTTTTCAGCAAATGTAATAGGAATCAATACACACTAAATAGCATAATTGCTCAGTTGCATAGTTTGAAAAACATAAAATCTTCCTTGATACCGAATGCAAGTCGAAAACCAAGGTGCAAAACTGAAAATTACAAGGTTTATGTTTATTGTTTGTCCAGCTGTATACGAGAAATTGATTCATAAAAATTTAACAACTGCTGATAATAAGAACAAAAATTATGATGCAATTTTTGTCTTCTGAAACTGAAACTTCTTCAGTTCAAATTTAGTAATGAAAACTGAATAAATTGTAAATGCTTGAAACTGTACTAAGATGAATGAAGAGAAATGATTTTCAAATTTGCTCAAGTTTATTCAATAACTGTTTATCAGACAATGTAACATAGAACAATAATTATTCTGAGGTAGGTTGGATGAGTATTACACTAATATCTAAGAAATGGTCAAATATGCACCGGGCAGGGTCGAGGCTACTTTTTATATTAAATTCAAACAAAGTCCCGACTTACAATTTAAATGGTTTATGTGTTTAGCAGGCTTTAGGGGGTTGTTAATGGATTTCTGTTGAAAATTAATTTTGTCATACTTTTATTTTAGTAAACCCATAGGGTCTAAAGTATTCTCTTATGTAACTCTATTACTTAAAAGCTAAGGTGTACTATAGCTTCCGCTAAAGTCAAAACTTTAAGTGTTTCATATCAACCACAATACACCACAGCGTAAAATTATCTTAATGTGTGTAATGTATTGAATTTATAAAATTATGGACCATGTCTTGATGAATAAAAGTAAAGCAAGCCTTTATGCTGAGTTGATGTTTAACCATAAGCTTATTCAGTTCTTATTTGCTAAGGCTAGTCTTAAGAAAAGTGTAAGTAATCTATTAAATCAAGTAAAGTACATGTTCTATTTCCTTTATTCAATTTTCCTCTAAATCTGTATTTACGTGTCTAAGGGACAATTTAACACTAAATAAAGACACATATGTATATGTTGGTTTATTTGGCCAACAAATAATTATATCAGATATAGACGGTCATTCCGGCCTCATTTTCTTTTGAACTTTTAATGGTATTATAAGAAGACAAGTCCTTTTGTTTTTCTTTATTTATGTATAATTTATTCCAATCAGAAAGCCTAGCTAACTTTATCCTAAGAAATTCAACTATTCATAGTTAACTTCTTTGCCATATGCTTCACATCATACGAGTGAAGAAATTTAATATGATTTGATTCACCAAATCAAAGCTTTATCCTAAAAAACACGACTATTTAAAACTGGCTCATTATACAAAAGAAATAAAAAATAACTGCCCTTTCTTACCCAAGTCTGTACACTTTGTAACCAATAATATGACCGGATTGTACACATTTGGCAAACACAAATGCAATAGTCAAAATGTATCTACACTACAAGAGATCAAGAAAATGTATAACAAAATACAACTGCTACCAAAGGATTAACTGACAAAAAATTGGGTGGAGATGTTTATAAATATAATGCAAAATAACAAAGTTTTGATACTTAAAGTTTAGAAATATTAATAGGAGGTGTTTTTATTTTCCAAGGGCCATTTCTGTACAAAAAAAATTATTTCGTAATAATGTCATAATGTCATAATAATGTCATAATATGTCAACATAAGTATTTAGTTATATAAACACATTCTCTAATTTGTTGGCTTTGAAACTTTGGAGATTCATTTAAGATAAAATCTTTAATGGTTGGTATTAACAGCGGTGTTCAAACTTTATTACCAAATACTTCAATATAAAGTGGTTTATTTTGTTTATCATAAATGGAAGTGCCAATCAATTTGTCTTATCCCTTTAGATCCCTGAAAACCTGATTACTTACCTTACATTACTGTATACCATGGAAATACCTTAACGTTATGATAAATAGTGTAAATTCTCTTCCACACACTTCAATACATTTAATATTGGTTCATATTCACAAAAAAAAACACAGAAAGAAATGAATAACAAGTTCATATGAATTATAATTATAAGAGTGAAGCAAAGTGGAAGGCTAGATTTTGCTACTTTAATAATGTACGTGTTTGGTAAATTAATAATGTAAATTACATGTGTAAGTGAAAGCCCACCATGATAAATAGAGAATTACTCCTTTCATATGGAAAATTTATTTTATTTTAAAAAAAAACTTGGGTGGGGTTCTTAAGGTCTTATTTGGGTCAAATGGTTTTGAAGGCGAAGCTACAATATAATTCAAACTTTATCAAGGAGATTGGTCACAACCAACCCTTTATGATTCAATAACATTAATTATTTCTGCCAAATGCCTGACATAATAGCCCCCCCCCCCACTAAACTTTCGCCGCGGCGCTCGGCCCCTAGCCTATAACCTAACCTAACCTAAAATAGTTGTTCTCTGCCAGAGTCATAGTTCTGCAGTTATTTTTTAAAAAAAACTTTGGGTCATGGAAAGAATTTTTAATGAAATGTTTTAAACTATTTTTGATGATCCTTTCGAAGGAAATTGTCTCCTCACCACCCATAATTTTTTTTGTATTCTAGAACAAAAAAATTGTATGGAGTGGGAGAGGTATAGAGGTTGAAATCCCCTCTTAAAACATTGTAGTTTGATACATAGTATTTAAAACAACATTATGTAGATGAGGCAAGTTTCAGACAAAGAGATTTTTATTTCAAACCAGGACAATAACTTTCAAAAGTAGGTTATCTTTTAAATTAAGTTGGTTTTCATTCTATGAAAATAAGAATGAATGTGAGAGGGGAATTGTTGGAATAAGATAAAAATACAAGCATATAATATTTTAAAAAATTTAATTTATAGAATAGAAATCCTGTGATAAAAAAGATGAACTTTTTAAGAAGCAACTTATAGTGCCTATAAAAAATGACGCCATACAAAAAAATGAACATTGATAGGCCAGTATACACTTTAGTTGAAAATTGGTAAAATGTATACTGATCTATCAATTGTCACTTGTATTGTTTGGCGTCATTTCTTTATAGGCACTACAGACTGACAGGCCCTATGTAGTTGTAGAGTAGCTTCACTATTAAAATAACATATTGAAACACACTTTTCAATATTTAATTTGACAACCAAATATATCTAACAACTTTTAAACAAAGAATTTTTTTAATTTCTGCACAAATGCTTCATTCATTATGCGATTGATAGTTTGCTTGTTATACGAAAATAAAAGAATATTATTTTGATAAGTAGCGCAGCAAATCAAATTTAGAATGAAATTAAGAAAAAAATTATTAAATTAATAAACATGAAATTTACACGTGATTTTTTAAATATTTACCATTCTTGGTTGGAGAGATGAAAGGTCGGACTTACGGACATATCCTAGCTCTAGACCAGCAATTCCTGCAAATTTCTTTAAATTTTGACTTTCTTAATAATATTTACCTAATATGTGATTGAAGAAAAGATAAAATTCTTGGAAGGTGTATCATTTAATTTTAATCAAAGATATATGCCATTATACCCTGTAAAACTTAGAAACATTGTGTTAACTAATAAAATTAATCATATAGGTCTACTATAAATGACTCATTATCATAAAACCTGATATTTAAATCGTATATCGTGTATTCACCTTCCTGACACAATTGGGGGGATACACCCCTCTAGGTTTCCAATCCCCTACACCTTTTAAACAAAACCTGGGGGGGGGGGGAGGTGTGTGTGGTCAAGTTAAACCCTTAAACCATGCCACTGCTTGATAAAAAAGTATGTTGAATAAAAATGACTTTAAAAAAGGTACAGACTAAAAAGGTCATGCAATCAAAAGAGTTGACTGGCTATTGCTCTGTATTAAACCAAATCTTATTTAGATACACCAAGATTCGGCTGCAACTTTTTTCTTTAGGTAATCCAGGTACATAATTTAGCATTACTACATGATACTAGTAACTACAAACCTTATAAGCTAAATTGGTATGTTGATCTAATAACAGCATCCAAGTCTAATAGGTTAACATTGTAATGGTAGATTTGAATGGACAAAGTCAATAGAAGGGGAAAAGATAGGGTGGATTATGAAAGTATATAATATGTGAATGTCCCTACAAATCAGCGAAATTAGTACTTAAACTAAACTAGCAAATAAATCTTAAAACTATTATCAATATAGCGTTGTTCTATTTTTAAAAGCGAAACTTTTCTATAGTTAGGGTCGTTCCGTCCGTCCGTACGTCGAAGATGAATAGCTTTTTTTGTTAATTTAGTTATGTTAAAATTGTCCTATCGATTTCAAACTTTGCATGGTGATTGCTGTAGTAGTTAGGTATAATTTAGAAAGCGTAGCAACTCTATAATCATTACCAAAATGTCCGTACGTCCATTTTAAACAAGTTGATTTTTTACTTTTTTAACAACAAATTTTCATGTGATCTAATTATCCGAATGTTCTAATTTTTGGTATACTGATTCCTGGGACAACAAAGTACAACATTATAAGCAAAGCAACTCTATAATTAAGTCATAAAAATGTAAGTATGTCCATAAACATTATCCTGTATCAAGAAGTTTTTCAACAAATTTACTCACAATTTTGCTTTGACTCTTGTTCATTTATATTCTGATTATTCAGTTCTGACACTATACAAGTGTTAATGTCTGTTTGTACGACCGTTTCAGAGCTTTGCTTTTATGGATGTTGTCATCCTTGTTTTGTAGCAAATCAAATTATTAAAGTTGAAAGAACATATGTATTTACAACGGTTTTTAAAGTAAATGATTTTTCTGTTGCTATTTAAACCTAAACTTTGAAGTTTGCCTTGTAAAGAAGTATGTATTTTATAACTTATTTTAATATCTCTTTGTCCTTTATCTATTGTTCTTTCGGGCATGTTTCACATTATCTCAAAGTTTGAGATTTGCAGAAAGGTGTTCACACCTGAAAGACCACAGGTGGGATTATAGAAAATTTTATCTCACTTTCTTATCTCCTCTCCCTTCTTATGCATTATTGATTATTGGGTGGGGAGGGAGGGGACATTGGACTGTATATTACACAAATACTCAAAGTTATTTCCAATTTCCCTGATTAGTTGGCTCAAAAATTTTGAGTACTTTTACTGAATTTTTATCCTAACTCAAAAAAGTAATTCAACTAATCATTTATCTTAATCTAAAGAAGGGTTAATTTTGCTTATCATCATTGGAGGTGAGTATATTGCTTACGTCAATTGTCTTATCCCTTAAGATCCCTGGTAATCTTTTATGAGGGAGAGTACAATGACAATCAAACTGGTAAAGACATGCAATTATAAATATTGACTTGTTGTACTATTATTAATTTGACTAAATTCCAAATGGCTTTCTATGAATTTAAAAAAAAGATATGATGTGATTTAA